>NW_026291907.1:0-27680 GCF_023091745.1 Budorcas taxicolor | reverse complement strand
TCAGTTGAGTTATCTCTCATATGCTTTTGGCTCGTTGAAGTATTAGTAACCACATACATCATTTCATCCATAGCAAGATAATAAAGACCATTGGACAAAATGCCTTTGCCAACACATTCATTACCATAATGAATATTACAAAATTTTTTGACAAAAGAAAATTCATAATTTTTTTATACTAGCTTAGGAATAGACACAATATTCCTAATAGCATTTGGTACAAAAAGACAGTCTTTGAGATGCAACACATATCCTGATGGCAAAAACATATTAAGGAACCACCTTTGCCTAGAGCAGCAACTGTTGCTCCATTGCCAACCTTCAAAATGACTTCAAGCTTCCCAAGCGCTCCTCTATTATTTAGACTCTATTCACAAACACAAATGCGAGTTGAAGCACCAAAATCTAAAATTCATGAAGTAATATCTTAACCAATTGAAAAATTAGTCTCAATAAAAAATAAAGAAGAAACACCTGCAGCCTCCTGACGCTTGACCTTCAAGCTTTCTAGGTACAACGGGAAATTCCTCTTCTAATGGCCCTCCTTCTCACAATGGAAACAAGTTCCCTTGGAAGCACTACCTTTCTTCTTCTTATTATTCTTGGATACAACCTCACTAGCCTTTGGAGTGGAATCCTTTTTGTTGTTGCCTTTCTTCTTCTTCTTTGCCTTCTGGCTAGAAGATGTAGAAGCAACAAGAAGAACAAATTATTTCTCTTACACTTAATTTGCCATTGTACCGTTACCAACATGTTGAGCAACTAGGGAAAAGAACACTCCAGTTTGTTCTTCTAAAAATTCATGATGAATTGATTAAAGGACGGAGGCAGAGACTAAAGGATTAAGTTGGTCTGGAAGTTATAATCCATCGCAAAGTCTAGTGCCTCAAGTTGAGTAATCAGATTAATCATCTTGAGCACATGCATACCAACATCGGTTCCTTCTTCCATCCTTGATCATAACAACTCCTTCAATATCTCATATCGAACACTTTTTCCATGTTCACTATACAGTTCCTTCAGATTCAAAATTATGCTTCTCGCATCAGGCATCTTCTCATGTTGACTTTGGAGTGGGATATCCATTTATGCGAGGATATAGTCCCGTGCACGTTGATCATGTTGTAACCATAAATCATAAGTATCTCGCTCATCTTGTGAAACATTTTCAGGAGAAGCAGTGGGGATGTCCTTGTCCAAGACATAGCTGATTTTCTCTATGTTAAGAATGATTCTCAAACCACCGAGCCAATCGATAAAGTTTGGCCCGGTAAGTTTGTTGTTGTTGAGAATACGAGATAAAGGGTTCGAAACAGAAGACATTTTTCAAGTTCTACATAAAATAAGATTATTAGTGATGTTATCTTGCAAACTATTTAATTTGGTCTTTAATTAAATGGTACCTCCCATTAATTTTATCGAATGCCATACTTCCCAAATTAAAAACGTAAATTTTATCGAAAAAGACTCATTAGTAGGTGATCAAGTTCTCATCTATATGAACGTCCTCAGCTTTAGTGCATATTAGAACATGCCTATAAATAAGTTAACAACACTTGCTATCTATATCACATATAGGGTTTGGTCTTTTGCCCCCAATCACTAAGACCTCACCTTTAGTGGATTATTGGCCTAGTGAGTTAGTTAAATTGAACCCACCATCTCAGCAATACAATAATTTGAATCTCATGACCTCAGTTTGGGTGCATTATTGGCCACTCGATATTGTAACATCACAACATCACATGATTAATAGGTTTGCAAAGTACTCATCATGAGAAGTGTCCTTCTACCTTTGGGTAAGTAAAGATACAACCAATCGAGCACTCGCATTCCTACTATGGAGAAGGAAAACGATAAAACATTTTCACTGCTTGTAATCTAATATGTTTGCACATAGGAAGTTTCCAGTCATTATTAGGTCACACTTTTCATATTAGTCCATTTAACATGTATCTTATACAAAACATCTAAATAAACGTATATGCAAGAATATAAACTTGGTGGATCATAGACTTAGTGTTTGATCAAATTCGAGCCATATGAATTTGATCAATCACAAAACCTAAGCAAACACATCACATGTACTCAAAGGGTCTTGGCATCTTGAACTCTTCAACTCCTCCAAGTCCATCAACTCCTTGCTTGATCTTGAACTTTTTTGCAAGCTAGATTATATAACTATTACATCACATGTCTCACTACAAATCACACTCTTGCAAGAAATGTAAAATGAGACTTATGTCTGAATTACAAACTAAATGAATAAAAGAATATTATTACAAAGCCATCTCACGAATTTACTGAAAGATCTATTAGAGTTATGAACAACATCTAGCTACTAATCTTAGCGGAAGCATGAGCGAATTTTAAAAATTCTTGAGGATTAAAGCATTATGTTCATAAGACCCTAAACTTGATTTCATGTAATTAACATAATTAACACATATATAAATCAAATATATATATATTCAAGAGCTAGTAAAAAGGATTACCTCTTGAAAACAAGCCATGAAGCCTAAAGAAAACCAAGCTTTCGTTACTTGAAGCATGCATGACACCATCTCTCACAAATGCAAGAGTTCTAGTTGGTCCATACAAGCAAAGAATGGTCTTCTTCACTTTCTAAGTTGTTTGTGCCAGCTAACTTTGAAGATGAATGAGCTTGGATGTTGAAGATTTGAAGAAGAAATATTTTCTTCTTCTTTTTCCTCTCAATCCCGTATATTAGTTGGTCCACACAAGCTAGATTATCTTGGGGCTCTTTTGAAGAGGATAAAAATTGTGTTTTTTGTTTTCTCTTGTGTTGTTTATATGTGTTAATGCTATGGTCAAAGAGCCCCAAGATATTTTATTATCTTGTATATACATACATATCATACACATATAATATACATATGATTAAACATATACAATATATGCATCATATGTATAGTATGTAATTTTAGCCATTGATTCAAATTGGTAGGTAGACAAGATAATGTGGCTAAATCTAGTCCATCATTAGTGCTCTTTACCTTTTTGGAAGTCATACATGCATATATATATATATATATATATATATATATCATATTCATACTATATTAATCTTCCAACTATGTAATTAATTAATTAAGTTAATCTCCATTAGTTCAATTAATTATGGAAATAACTTTTTTATATTTGCACATTGGTTCCAACACTTAGTCGAATTTATACATTAGCCCCATAATTAACAATTAATTATATATTGATCCCACTAACTATTAATGGTCAATTACACTATTGTTAACTCCTTAACAATATAAGAAAAACAAAACATAATTGTTATCTCTTTAACAATCAAGGAGAAACAATATTTAAACTCAATAGGAAAACCATTCATGAATGCTTTATTGTGTGTGCCTTTCTTGATTCACTACCATATAGCAATGAGAGATCATTAAACGCTTTTAATCTATTTTGAGAATGTGAAACCCCACTTTTCTATCTTATCTCGTTTTGCGTGTTTATTCTTGTTTTGCGTGAATTGACCTGTCTATGTGCTACATGACTTAAAATGTTATAATTTTGATATTAATACTCCTAGAACATGCTAAATGTGCATTCATGAAATTTTTATAAAAAACGGAGTCAGAAATTTTATCGTCGACTTTTAATGAATAGTATTTTTGAAACACGTCCTCTAAAATTTTGAAACTGGTCTTTTTAACCCTTCTAGACCTAGTCCTCGGACTTTAATAGACCTGTGTTTGATGAAATCGGTTTTTAAATCGGCTTAGGAATTTATTAGGGTTTTTACACCGACTTTTGTGAAAATCAAGTTTTAAGCTGACTCGGGTGAAATTGTTTGATTGTAAAAATTCTTGTCACCTAAAAATAATCTACTTGAGCTATCATAGGAGTTGCACATTTGTTTTGAGCAAAGAGATAGCTAAAATACATTTAAAAGACAAGAAAAGACTAAAAAAATACTAAATGCTTAACTTTGACTTTGCATTTTAATTGTTGACTTGCCTTATATATGCTAAATAACCAAAAATAACTCATAAAATAAAGCTCAAAACACCACAAACACACACACACATGGCCGAAGCTCTCAAGGCCATTTTTGCTTAGTTTTTGTTCAAAATTTCTCTTATAAATTGCAATCCAAGGCCAAAACTCTTGAACCAAAGTTTGTTCTTGCTTGTTGGGCACGCATTGCATGCATGTCTAGGCTTATATCGCGTCAAAGGTAAGAGAAAAATTCTAGATCTCAAAACTCATATTTTGTGTTTATGCGTATAAATAATTATTAAACTGTTAGAATGTTAATTTGAAGTTAGATTATTACGCCATGCATGCTAGGGATCGTTTATATGTATTCTTGCGAAATTTGAACCGTTGTAGCATAATTATTTATTTTCGGGTATTTAAAGTTGATTAATTTGCTAAATGTTGATTATCTTGAGTTGTATTGGTTGAAATCAATTGCCGTCGATTTTTAAAAGTTTGTTAATTACGTGGTAGCGCCATCGTAATGCCGAATTTTCGATTGCGAGGTCGGTGCTAAAGTCCGGAAATTTCAGCCATGACACACTAGGGTTTTAGGGTTATTGGGCATGATTTGGATGTTTTTTGGTTGGTTTCCGAGAGGGCTAATGTAGTTGATTGAATGGGTGAGTGATAGAAACTGATTTGGAGTTGTTTGGATTAGTAGAATGTAAGATATGAATATTTGAAGTTTAGGTTGTCTTTCTTTAAAATGTTAAATTATGCCTTTAGTTGATTCGGTGTGGTTTGAGTGATTGAATTGTGAGTTGATGATGGGTAAACTAGGGTTTGATTGTGTGTTTAATGCATGTTCGGTTGGATGGCCTACTTTGTCATCTAACTTAGTTATTTGTTGTTAAATTGATTATTGATGTTATTATGATGATAATATGATTATTTATTGATGATTGATACAGGGACCTAGGCAATTCTTCTTGATTTCCCTCTTGTGAATGATGTTTAATATTATTGCTGAGTCTTTGGTATGTGTGTGCCACCTCTCGGGCAGCATCGGGCTGTCGGGTTGATACGACATGACTACCAGAGACTACCTCCAGCTCGCATGACGGAGGTGTCATGGAGGGCGAGGCTAGTGAGGTACCTCGGGTGCGTGAGTTTATGGGAGTCACAAGAAGGCTGTTATGATCGTGATGGCATTTGGAGCTACACCAACTAGTGTATCCTTTATTGAATGGTCATTATAGATTATGTGATGATAGTATTATTGATGTTATTGTGTGTTTACTTGCTCAAATGATTATTTCCAAGGAGTATAGTGAATACTGTTAGAGATCTATCGGATCCTCACTGGGCTTATTTATATAAGCTCACTCTCTCTATTATTGCATGCATACAGGTGTTATTGAGCAAGATTACGGGTACGTGCCTCCAGAAGGGGATAATATGCCGTATGTGGATGAGTCCTATGTGCCAGAGTCTTGTCCTTGATGCTTGAGATGTTGTATACTCTATTATCTTGTATATTAAACTAGTTGTCTTTTATTTACTTTGTAGTTTATGATGTATAAGTTGTAGTAAAGATTATGAACCAAATGATGCTAACTTAGTAGTCTTTCTTTTGTTATAATTAGGTTGCTAAGTTGGTTTATGATCTATTTTGATATGTATGTTAAAGTTAAGGTATTATGTTGGAACGGAGGCGTATAACTAAGAATGATTATTGTATAATATGGTTATGTTGTTTGTTGTTAATGGTATTGAGTAATTGATTGTTGTTTGGTTGAGGAGTTTGATTGTATGATGTTCTAAAGAGGTTGGTTTAGAGCCTCAGTGTCCTAATTACTGTCGTTATACTTCCGAAATTCCGTTGCGTCCTGACTGATTATAGGAGAGGTCGAGTTGGGGCGTGACATTTAAGTGGTATCAGAGCTTGATTAGTTGTCAGCCGGGGTATCCTCGGAATGTGGGTAGTGGTCTAAGCATGCAAGTATGTATTAAGTGAAAGAAAAGTGAAACATATGTTAACATGCTTATGTGATTAATTTACTTATGTGTCTAACTTTTTATGTGATCAATATAGTTTATGTGTTAAGTGAACTAATGTGGTCAATATGTTTTATTGATAACGTGCCTTACGTACTCAATGTGTTGTAATTAATGTGCATTTTGTGACAAATTTGTTTTATGTGATTGAAGTGTCTTGTGTGAAGTTAGTTGTTTATATGGTTTTAATTGTTTATATCCTGCTTATGTGAAACAACATGCTTTAGGTGCGCAAGGAACTTTGAGTGATTAATGTGAGTTACATAATCAATTTGACCTATGGGTTGTTTGTTGCTTATGAGACTTTAATTGTTTATAACTCATTATGTGATATAACTTGTTTACGTGATATTGGCCTCTTATGTGCTGAATTGTGTGTTATATGATAATGTTGTTTTATATGTTAATTATGTATTATGTTGTATTTTTCTTCATGTGATATAATTGTATATATGTTATAACTGCGGGTGACTCTTTTGGGTGAAGTAAGGATGACTGTTAGAGCTCTTGGAATCAGAGGAAGACTTCGTAGGAATGAATTCATGTCTTTAAAACAGGGTAGCCTATATGTTACGCAGTATGAGGCCCGATTTCATAATTTGTCACATTATGCTCCGGGTATGGTGCAAACTACTGAAAAGAGAATTCAGAGATTCATTCGAGGGTTGAGGCTGGAAGTTCGAGATAGCTTGACTTCTTTTCAGTTTTCCACATATGGTGAAGCCCTTACTGCTGCAACAAGAGTTGAGAAAGGGAAGAATAAGGTAGGTGCAAGGCCGAGTCAATCGAGTAGAAGATTTTCTCAGCCTCAGGACTAGCAAAGATATTTTCATCCTCGAAGTCGGCAGAGTCAGCTCCAGAGGAAAAATAGGCTAGTAGACTTGAGGATACAGCGGAACAGTTTAACGGTTTCGTCAGTTCAGGGTTTCGTGGGTAACAATGTTGCTCTTCATGTTCCATCTTGTGATTTATGTACCAAGAGGGGTCATGTTGAGACCGGATGTTGGACGAAATTGGGGAAATGTCTAAGTTGTGGCAGTGATAAGCACATGAAAGAAGACTGTCATAAATGGCAAAATGATCGGGGTTTGACTACAGTCAGGGATGCCCAGGAAAAGTCTACTATAGTGAGAGCTCAACAAGATGATTCAGTTACCTTATTGGTTCCAGATTCTTCTGGGAATCGTGCTGCGGATCAAGTCATACATTGTACTTTCTGCCGCCGAAAAGGGCATCTCAAGTCTAACTGTCGGAATAAGGCAGGGACATGTTTGGGTTGCGGCAGCAACCAACACAGAGCGAGGAATTGTCCTAGGTATCCGAGGTCTAAGGGTCGGTCAGTGACCCAGGGTTACCAGGCTACACCTACGGGCAGTGCATCACAGCAATAGTAGTGAAAGGTAATTTCTTATTCTCAATCAATTAGTTAAGGTATTGAATGATTCCAGTGCTACATATTCTTTTATCATGTCTACTTGAGTGCAACGTGCTAGTATGCCAATAGAAAGTTTGCCTTATATGTTTGAAGTTAGCACATGCACGATATTAGCTGGTCACTAAGTGGTATGTAAAACAGAAGTATGTGAAACTCCGATTGAGGGTCGAGCTACTTTACGACTACAAATTGACTATAGGGACTCTTAGATGGTGATTAGTATATGGTACTCAATGCTCGGAGCTTAGTGTTTCATAATCAGTCGTTGGTATTTTCTTCGGTATTCTTCCTCGGGAGTTCTACATAAAGATTCCTATTCGGTATATCTCATTGGAATTCTTCTTTGGTATTTTCTATCGGTATTCTTATGTGGAATTCTCATATGGTGTTATTCCGAGTTCTTATTTCGGGATTCTTATTCGGTATTCTCCAATGGTGATCTTGTTCGAAGTCTTAGTTGGTATTCTTGATTAGTGCTTTATTACGGGATCTATGTTGGGCGTTTGTCACGCCCCAACTCGACCCCTCCTATAATCAGTCAGGACGCAACGGAATTTCGGCAGTATAACGATAGTATATAGGACTCCAAGGCTCTAAACCAACCTCAACAGAACATCATACATCTAACAACTCCTCAATAAAATAATAACATACATCATAACCATATTATACAATAATCATCTCTCGTTATACGCCTCCATTCCAACATAATACATAAACCTTAATATACATTACAAAACATATTGAGCCAATCTAGCGACCTAATCAAAGACCAAAGAAAGGCTACTAAGACAGCATCAACTAATTCATTATCTTTTCAACATCTTTTACATAATGAACTACAAAGCATATAAAAGTCTACTAAGTTAATATACAAGATAGTAAGACAATACAACATCAAGGATAAGACTCCGGAACATAAGACTCATCATCATAAGGCACATTTTCCACATTCTCCTCTTCAGGAGGCACGTACCCGTAATCCTGCGATAGTACACCTGTATGCATGCAATAATAGAGAGTGAGCTTATATAAAATAAGCCCAGCGAGGATCTGATAGATCTCGAGCAAGGTCTACTAAACTCCTTGGAATAATCCTTTGAGTCAGTAAACACACAATGAACATCAATAATCATTATAAATGCAACAATAGCAATAACTGTAAACACACAATAAGGATACGATACATTTGCTGATGAAGCCCCATACACCAATTCCATGCTCAACAACTCCTCCAAACTCAATGACATAATCCTGAGGTACCTTGACCTAGACCCACACCCCATGGCCTCTCCGCCCATGCGAGATAGGGATTAGCCATGATAACTGTGCCCGCAGCCCAGGATGCCTCCCGAGGTGACACAACATTATCAAAGCTCACAACAATGAGACTTAACATAAATAAACCGAGAGATCAGCAACAAAAGTGCCCGATTCCCATAATCAATAATCAATCCATAATCTGAGAGATCAGCAACAAAAGTGCCCGATTCTTGTAATCAATAATAAATAAATAAACTGGGAGATCAGCAACAAAAGTGCCCGATTCCCGTATTCAATAATCAATCAATAAACTGGGAGATCAACAACAAAAGTGCCCGAATCCCGTAATCAATAATAATCAATATAACATCAATATTTAATTAAACAACAAACGACTAAGTTAGATGACAAAGTAGGCCATCCAACTTAACATGCATGAAACACGTAATCTAACCCTAGTCTAACCATTAACAACTCACAATTCAATCACTCAAACCACACCCAATCAACTAAGGCTCAATCTAACATTTTAAATAAAGACAACCTAAACTTCAAATAATCATATCTTACATTTACTAATCCAAACAACTCCAAATCAGTTTCAAACACTCACCCATTCAATCAACTACATTAGCCCCCTCGGAACCCAACCAAAACACATCCAAATCATGCCCAATAACCCTAAAACCCTAGTGTAACATGGCTGAAATTTTTGGATTTTGGCACGGACATCACAATCAAAAATTCGGCATTACAACGGCGCTATCACGTAATTATCAATCTTTTAGAAATCGACGGCAATCGATTCTGATCAACACAACTCAATATATTCAACATTTAACAAATTAATCAACTTTAAATACCCGAAAAATAATAAATAAGCTACATCCATTCAAATCTTGTAGTATTGCATATAAATGATTCCTAGCATGCATGGAGCAATAATCTAACATCAGATTAACATTCTAACGGTTAGATATTCAATTCTACGCAAAAACACAAAAGATGAGTTTTGAGATCTAGAATTTTTCTCTCACCTTTGATGCAAACCAAGCCTAGAAATAGGTAGAATGGATGCCCAACAAGCAAAATCAAGCTTTGAATGAAGTGATTTGGCCTTGAAATGAAGTTTTTATGTGAAAATTATTTGAAAAACCTTGAAAATGCTCTTATTCTTCCTCCCCCTTGAACTCACGGTTTTGTGTGTGTTTTTAGCTTGTTTTAATGTGTGTAACTACTTATGAGCAAGGTGGTCAACATTTAAATGAAAGTCAAAGTTAAAAACTTAGTATTTTTAGTGTTTTCTTGTCTTTAAATGCATTTTCTTGATCACCAATGCTCAAAACAATTATGCAACACCCAAGTTATCTCAAGTGGGTTATTTTTAGGTGACAAGAAGTTTTACATTCAAACAATTCCACCCGAATCGGCTTAAAACTCGATTTTCGCAAAAGTCGGTATAAAAACCCTAATAAATTCCTAAGCCGATTTTAAAACCGTTTTCATCAAACACAGGTCTATTAAAGTCCATGGACTAGGTCTAGAAGGGTTAAAAAGACCAGTTCAAAATTTTAGCGGACGTGTTTCGAAAATACTATTCATTAAAAATCGACAATAAAATTTCTGACTCCGTTTTTTATGAAAATTTCATGAATGCACATTTAGCATGTTCTAAGAGTATTGATATCAAAATTATCACATTATAAGTCATGTAGCACATAGACAGGTCAATTCATGCAAAACGAGAATAAAACACGCAAAGCGAGATAAGGTAAAAAATTTAGGGTTTCACAGCGTTCTTCTTCGTTAATTTATTTGGAATTCTTATTCAAAAGTCTTAGTCGGTGTTCTTAATCGCCAATCTTATTTAGGCTTCTTAACTGGGGATTCTTATCGACGACCTTGATCAGTGTTTTGCTTGGTGTTCTCAAATAGTATTCGGAATTTGGTTTTCTGTCTTTCAATCCGTATGTTTGAGCTAGCACCTGAGCTTTTCTATGGATCGATGCAGAATTGCGAGGACGCAATTTCTTTAAAGGGGGGAGAATGTGAAACCCCACTTTTCTATCTTATCTCGTTTTACGTGTTTATTATTATTTTGCGTGAATTGACCTGTCTATGTGCTATATGACTTAGAATGTTATAATTTTGATATTAATACTCCTAGAACATGCTAAATGTGCATTCATGAAATTTTTATAAAAAACGGAATCAGAAATTTTATCGTCGACTTTTAGTGAATAGTATTTTTGAAACACGTCATGTAAAATTTTGAAACTGGTCTTTTTAACCCTTCTAGACCTAGTCCTCGGACTTTAATAGACCTGTGTTTGATGAAATCAATTTTTAAATCGGCTTAGGAATTTATTAGGGTTTTTACACCGACTTTTGCGAAAATTGAGTTTTAAGCCGACTCGGGTGAAATTGTTTGACTGTAAAACTTCTTGTCACCTAAAAATAATATACTTGAGCTATCATAGGTGTTGCATATTTGTTTTGAGCAAAGAGATAGCTAAAATACATTTAAAAGACAAGAAAAGACTAAAAAAATACTAAATGCTTAACTTTGACTTTGCATTTTAATTGTTGACTTGCCTTATATATGCTAAATAACTAAAAATAACTCACAAAATAAAGCTCAAAACACCACAAACACACACACACATGGCCGACACTCTCAAGGCCATTTTTGCTTAGTTTTTGTTCAAAATTTCTCTTATAAATTGCAATCCAAGGCTAAAACTCTTGAACCAAAGTTTGTTCTTGCTTGTTGGGCACGCATTGCACGCATATCTAGGCTTATATCGCGTCAAAGGTGAGAGAAAAATTCTAGATCTCAAAACTCATATTTTGTGTTTATGCGTATAAATAATTATTGAACCGTTAGAATGTTAATTTGATGTTAGATTATTTCTCCATGCATGCTAGAGATCGTTTATATGTATTCTTACGGAATTTGAACTGTTGTAGCATAATTATTTATTTTTGGGTATTTAAAGTTGATTAATTTGCTAAATGTTGATTATCTTGAGTTGTATTGGTTGAAATCGATTGCCGTTGATTTTTAAAAGTTTGTTAATTACGTGGTAGCGCCATTGTAATGCCGAATTTTCGATTGCGAGGTCGGTGCTAAAGTCCGGAAATTTCAGCCATGACACACTAGGGTTTTAGGGTTATTGGGCATGATTTGGATATGTTTTGGTTGGTTTCCGAGGGGGCTAATGTAGTTGATTGAATGGGTGAGTGATAGAAACTGATTTGGAGTTGTTTGGATTAGTAGAATGTAAGATATGAATATTTGAAGTTTAGGTTGTCTTTCTTTAAAATGTTAAATTATGCCTTTAGTTGATTGGGTGTGGTTTGAGTGATTGAATTGTGAGTTGATGATGGGTAAACTAGGGGTTGATTGTGTGTTTAATGCATGCTCGGTTGGATGGCCTACTTTGTCATCTAACTTAGTTATTTGTTGTTAAATTGATTATTGATGTTATTATGATGATAATATGATTATTGATTGATTATTGATTGATGATTGATGCCGGGACCTAGGAAATTCTTCTTGATTGACCTCTTGTGAATGATGTTTAATATTATTGCTGAGTCTTTGGTATGTGTGTGCCATCTCTCGGGCAACACCGGGTTGTCGGGTTGATAACGGCATGACTACCAGAGACTACCTCCAGCTCGCATGACGGAGGTGTCATGGAGGGCGAGGCTTTTAATAACCCGAACCCGGCATGCATTTAATGACATTTAATTGCATTTAACTAAGTGACATCTTAAATGTTAGCATTGGATTTGTGTTTATTTTTAGTTAAACATTTATTTGAAGCTTTATTTTCATATTTCTTTTAGAAGTAACTAGAATAATACTTGAGCTAATTATTTTAACGGAATATCAACTATTTTTCATATTGATGTCAATCGGTTTTATTTTTCTTACACTTAAAGGCTCGATTTTCAATTAAATGAAAAGTAGCTCCGAGCCGGAGTAAATTTTAAACTATGATGCTTTTCAAAATGATATATTCCTTGAATTCTTTGAGATTTAATTGTTATTCTTCTGCTGACGCAAAGTGCATAGCATATCGAGAGAGATAGTTAGGAAGCGATTTCTAGTCCTTAGCAAATAGTGAAAACTAGCATTTAGTGTTTTAATTTTAGTGTTTTAAGTTGTATTTAACTAGAATTGGATTTATGTTAGTTGTTTTAGCTTTAAAATGCATGAAATAGACTAGTTTGACCAATTTTTAAGTGGTTTGACCTTTGACCTTTGCCATCTTTTTAATAGCCTAAAATAGCACAAAAAAAAAGAAAATCAGAGCTGAAAACAGTGAGGTAAGGGCCAAAAATATGAAGGAGAGAAAAAAAAAAGATTTCAAGCCAAAATCTTCGATTCTTCGCGTGAGCTCACACGGGGTGGTTTCCGAGGCATCCTACGAGGTTTTCCTAGCGTGTAGGAGCGTCTAAGGTGAGGGTTTCATCGTTATTTGCACATTTGAAATATTTGTATCTAAACTTTGATTTTTGGATTTTATGCATAGATCGTTAGTTTAATCGTTTTAATGCTTAAAGAATGTTCTTTGATGATTGTAGAACATGTATTTATAACTTTTTAATATTTTTTGCGGTTGAAAATTGAAATTGAAATATAAATTGTATAATGAATAGTAAATTATGAATAGTAAACCCCTGTTTCGATGAAGTTGCTCCGTTACGCGTTCTGTTGATGTAGGAAGATGCTAGATATGCTAGAATGCCTAAATGTTTGGTTTAATTGGAATATGTAATGGAAAAACGGAGAAAAATGGCTTAGTGAAAGTCGGGGTCGTTTAGGTCGGGTTTGGCATTTTCTCGTTTTGCGTGTTGGCATTGTTTCGGGAGGCCATGGAAGCACTTTTAGTGCGATTATGGCGTTGGTTGGGTGTTTGATTGGTATAGTTGTAGTTCAAACGAGCAAAGGGGGAAATCGAGACTTTGCGTGAATTCTAGGGTAAAGTAGGGTTTCGGGGTCTTTAGACGTGCCTTATGGTGACCTAGGAGGATTGGTGAAGTCGGTTTCCAAAGCTCGTGGCTCGTTTGAAAGTAGTAGCGTTTTGGAAGTTGGGGTCATTTTTGGAATTTTGTGTGATTTCATAGTATATTGCTTTTAGAATGTTTATAATGCTTATAGAATGTTTATATTGCTTATAGAATACTTATAATGCCTATAGAATACTTGTTATTACTTGATAATGTTAGTTGGTGTAGTTCTTGTTACTTGTTTGATTGTAAATGCTTGATATCTTGTTTATCGCTCGTTTATCGCTTTGTATCGAGTCTTGCATTGCATAGTGTCCAGCGCGTGAGTGATGGGCCTCTCTGGGTAGCCTCGGGTTGCCAGTGTTGGTTGCTCTAGCTCCGTGGTATTCCCTTTTTTCGCTTGGGTTGCCTCCCTAGGAGATTTGGGTCGTAGAATTGATGGATACTTCTGGGGTATTCCAAACTGGTGTTATAAGGTGGGTGCGCGCTTATTGTCATCGTTGTCAACATCAAGCTCGAGATTGATGTATCGCTCGTGTAATGGTATATTGCTCGCAAGAGTGAACCATAGCCTTCAAAGTGTGGTATAGCTTTGATTGGTTGTGTTAATGCTTTCTTGATTGTTTATTATATTGTCGTTTGTATTGAATGCTTTCTTATTGACTTTATTGCTTAACTGTGTCTATTTGCATTGCACGATCTTCTTTCTCTCCAATTCGATATCTGTCTCGCCCTCACTGAGTATACGTGTTGTGTATACTCACTCCTCACCACCACATTTTAGAAAATGCCATGTTAGCTGGAAAGTTCGTGATTATGTGAAAGTTCGTGCCTGAAGAGTTGTCTTGCGTGCCTATGTGGCTTGAGTGTCGAAGTTGTAAAGATATATGCTTTCATATGTTGTATGTATTTATTGTTAAAAGAAATGTAATTTTAATCTAGCTAAGTAGTTGAGGTGGTTTGATAAGTTAGATTATGTATTTAGTTAATGTAGCTTAACTTCAATGTATGTTTGTAATGACAAAGGAAAAAAGGATAGAAAAGTATGATAGTCTAGCTTATGCAATAGGTTGGTAGTTTAATTGCTAATCATGAATGTATATTTACTTGTGATTTGCATGTTATGAACCAAGGCTCGGATGGCCTTGAGGTGGTTGAATGTTTGGACACGGTGTTGGTCCATTTATATGCTATTACAGGTTTTGCAATTTGCCTAGAAACAGGGGAGACTCTGTCCGTCTTTCCCTAAAATCTTGCCCGGGTTTGGATTTGGGTTGTGATTAGATTGATTGATAGAACTCTCGGTCTCGAGAGGGATCGGGGTGTCACAGGCGGTATCAGAGCTTGTTTAGCTCATAAGCCGGGACAGGGTCCTCGGTCTGGTGGGTAATGACCCTTGAATGTGTGCTTGTTAAGTGTGTCTTGAAAGTGTATGCTTGTATGTGAGATTGTGTGTCTTGACTTGAATGTATGCACTTATGTGATATAGTTATGTGTTATGTGTTAAATGTTTCTCAAGAAAGGTGAAATGTCTAGTTGTCTATCGAATTGACTTATCGAATTGGCGTCGTGAATCGAATTAATCTCGTGAATTGTTATTTGCTTGAAGTATTACTTGTAATATGTGTATAGAATGTCTTGAATTAGCTATGCCATGATTTGAATTGATTATGTTGTGCTTGACTTGATTGCCGTGCTTGAGTGACTTTGTTGAATAAACTGTTTCGTAAACTTGCTTGCATAATAGTTTAAGGCATGTGTATAACTGTGATATATTGGCATTCATACATGTCCTATGGAAATGGTAAGTAAGTCCTCTTCCTCCCTAAGTGGTTCACCGCTGGCTTTTCAAGGTGTATGGATTGGCAGGAAATGAATGGCATTTGGCTAGCCTTTATTTGGGAATTGGTGTTTGCTTTTGGAGCTCGGTTATTGGCAAATCTCTATGGTCCTCCTCTGTGTTTAACAGTTGTGAAAGAGTAGCTTTCTCTTGGGGTTTTATTTGGTTATTCTTTGGAGCATTCTTTGGTTTTCTTAATGGGTATTCTTTGGAGACTTCTGTTGGCATTTCTCAGTGGATTTGGCTATTGGGATTTCAATCGGTCTTACTGCATAGTAATATCTATGGTATATGTGTCTCGGTCTTTATTGGTGTAATACTGGCATCCCTGATTGGAAATTCTTCAATGGTATTTTATGGAATTCTCAGTGGCCAATTATTTAATATTTACTTATTGGGCAAACTTGGCTACTTTCTTATTGGAGCATTGTTTCGGATATCTTCTTCAATGTTCCTTAGTAGGTTTGGTTTTTGGAGTTCCTATCAGACTTATTATATAATACTACTTATGGTATTCTTTGAAATTCTTATTGGGCGTTCTATTGGTATTTTCCTTATTGGCAAGGTTGTATGAAGTCCTCACTTGGCAAAAGTGAAGAGGCCTCGAAGTTTGGTTTAGTATATATTGTGCTCCAGCTCGGTACTTTCTTTAGGGTTTCCGTCTATCTGGGAAACCATATTTGTTATTCAACTTGATTGTCTTATTGGGCACATTATATTTTCTCTACTATTTCCTTTGACTTTCCTCTCAGCATTTGATAGCAAAACTCGGAATCTAATTGGTTGTCCCATGGGGTTATTATTTGGAAGGCTTCTTTGGAACTTTGGAAGTATATTTGATTGGGTTCTTGGTATTTTCTTCAGCATTCTTAACAGGGCATTCTTCTATGAAATTCATGACCAGCGGGGTACTTCTTTGGATCTCTAGATGGAACCTTTGTTTGAGCTTTTATTTGGCTTCTTGCTTGGGAATTCTCGGGCAGTAATAGTTAGACTTCTATTGGAGATTCGTGCGTGGGATATTCTTCTTGTCGTTATTGTGTGGTATTAATGACATCTACAGTATCTTTGCTTCAGTCTTTAGTTGGTATTTTCTCGGCATTTTTGGTTGGGATTTCTATTCGAGTATTCCTACGAGCATCTTTATTCACCACTTGCTCAGCAACCGAAGAAGATTAGTCAGAATTGGATTTCAGATGATGCTGAGTTCTATTGGAAGAAGAATTGCAAGGACGCAATTGTTTTAAGGGGGGAAGGATGTGATAACCCGAACCCGGCATGCATTTAATGGCATTTAATTGCATTTAACTAAGTGACATCTTAAATGTTAGCATTGGATTTGTGTTTATTTTTAGTTAAACATTTATTTGAAGCTTTATTTTCATATTTCTTTTAGAAGTAACTAGAATAATACTTGAGCTAATTATTTTAACGGAATATCAACTATTTTTCATATTGATGTCAATCGGTTTTATTTTTCTTGCACTTAAAGGCTCGGTTTTCAATTAAATGAAAAATAGCTCCGAGCCGGAGTAAATTTTAAACTATGATGCTTTTCAAAATGATATATTCCTTGAATTCTTTGAGATTTAATTGTTATTCTTCTGCTGACGCAAAGTGCATAGCATATCGAGAGAGATAGTTAGGAAGCGATTTCTAGTCCTTAGCAAATAGTGAAAACTAGCATTTAATGTTTTAATTTTAGTGTTTTAAGTTGTATTTAACTAGAATTGGATTTATGTTAGTTGTTTTAGCTTTAAAATGCATGAAATAGACTAGTTTGACCAATTTTTAAGTGGTTTGACCAAGGGGCTTGACCTTTGACCTTTGCCATCTTTTTAATAGCCTAAAATAGCACAAAAAAAAAGAAAATCAGAGCTGAAAACAGTGAGGTAAGGGCCGAAAATATGAAGGAGAGAAAAAAAAAAGATTTCAAGCCAAAATCTTTGATTCTTCGTATGAGCTCACACGGGGTGGTTTCTGAGGCATCCTACGAGGTTTTCCTAGCGTGTAAGAGCGTCTAAGGTGAGGGTTTCATCGTTATTTGCGCATTTGAAATATTTGTATCTAAACTTTGATTTTTGGATTTTATGCGTAGATCGTTAGTTTAATCGTTTTAATGCTTAAAAAATGTTCCTTGTTGATTGTAGAACATGTATTTATAGCTTTTTAATATTTTATGCGGTTGAAAATTGAAATTGAAATATAAATTGTATAATAAATAGTAAATTATGAATAGTAAACTCCCGTTTCGATGAAGTTGCTCCGTTACGCGTTCTGTTGATGTAGGAAGATGCTAGATATGCTAGAATGCCTAAATGTGTGGTTTAATTGGAATGTGTAATGGAAAAACAGAGAAAAACGGCTTAGTGAAAGTCGGGGTCGTTTAGGTCGAGTTTGGCATTTTCTCGTTTTACGTGTTGGCATTGTTTCGGGAGGCCATGGAAGCACTTTTAGTGCAATTATGGCGTTGGTTGGGTGTTTGGTTGGTATAGTTGTAGTTCAAATGAGCAAAGGGGGAAATCGGGACTTTGCGTGAATTCTAGGGTAAAGTAGGGTTTCGGGGTCTTTAGACGTGCCTTATGGTGACCTAGGAGGATTGGTGAAGTCGGTTTCCAAAGCTCGTGGCTCGTTTGAAAGTAGTAGCGTTTTGGAAGTTGGGGTCATTTTTGGAATTTTGTGTAATTTCATAGTATATTGCTTTTAGAATGTTTATAATGCTTATAGAATGTTTATATTGCTTATAGAATGCTTATAATGCCTATAGAATACTTGTTATTACTTGATAATGTTAGTTGGTATAGTTCTTGTTACTTGTTTGATTGTAAATGCTTGATATCTTGTTTATCGCTCGTTTATCGCTTTGTATCGAGTCTTGCATTGCATAGTGTCCAGCGCGTGAGTGATGGGCCTCTCTGGGTAGCCTCGGGTTGCCAGTGTTGGTTGCTCTAGCTCCGTGGCTATTCCCTTTTCTCGCTTGGGTTGCCTCCTAGGGAGATTTTGGTCGTAGAATTGATGGATACTTCCGGGGTATTCCAAACTGGTGTTATAAGGTGGGTGCGCGCTTATTGTCATCGTTGTCAACATCAAGCTCGAGATTGATGTATCGCTCGTGTAATGGTATATTTCTCGTAAGAGTGAACCATAGCCTTCAAAGTGTGGTATAGCTTTGATTGGTTGTGTTAATGCTTTCTTGATTGTTTATTATATTGTCGTTTGTATTGAATGCTTTTTATTGACTTTGTTGCTTAACTGTGTCTATTTGCATTGCACGATCTTCTTTCTCTCCAATTCGATATCTGTCTCGCCCTCACTGAGTATACGTGTTGTGTATACTCACTCCTCACCATCACATTTCAGGAAATGCCATGTTAGCTGGAAAGTTCGTGCCTGAAGAGTTGTCTTGCGTGCCTATGTGGCTTGAGTGTCAAAGTTGTAAAGATATATGCTTTCATATGTTGTATGTATTTATTGTTAAAAGAAATGTAATTTTAATCTAGCTAAGTAGTTGAGGTGGTTTGATAAGTTAGATTATGTATTTAGTTAATGTAGCTTAACTTCAATGTATGTTTGTAATGACAAAGGAAAAAGGATAGAAAAGTATGATAGTCTAACTTATGCAATAGGTTGGTAGTTTAATTGCTAAGCATGAATGTATATTTACTTGTGATTTGCATGTTATGAACCAAGGCTCGGATGGCCTTGAGGTGGTTGAATGTTTGGACACGGTGTTGGTCCATTTATATGCTATTACAGGTTTTGCAATTTGCCTAGAAACAGGGGATACTCTATCCGTCTTTCCCTAAAATCTTGCTCGGGTTTGGATTTGGGTTGTGATTAGATTGATTGATAGAACTCCCGGTCTCGAGAGGGATCGGGGTGTCACAAGGCTAGTGAAGTACCTCGGGTGCGTGAGTTTATGGGTGTCACAACAAGGCTGTTATGATCGTGATGGCATTTGGAGCTACACCAACTAGTGTATCCTTTATTGAATGGTCATTATAGATTATGTGATGATAGTATTATTGATGTTATTGTGTGTTTACTTGCTCAAAGGATTATTTCCAAGGAGTATAGTGAATACTGTTAGAGATCTATCGGATCCTCACTGGGCTTATTTATATAAGCTCACTCTCTCTATTATTGCATGCATACAGGTGTTATTGAGCAAGATTACGGGTACGTGCCTCCAGAATGGAATAATGTGCTGTATGTGGACGAGTCCTATGTGCCAGAGTCTTGTCCTTGATGCTTGAGATGTTGTATACTCTATTATCTTGTATATTAAACTAGTTGTCTTTTATTTACTTTGTAGTTTATGATGTATAAGTTGTAGTAAAGATAATGAATCAAATGATGCTAACTTAGTAGTCTTTCTTTTGTTATAATTAGGTTGCTAAGTTGGTTTATGATCTATTTTGATATGTATGTTAAAGTTAAGGTGTTATGTTGGAACGGAGGCGTATAACTAAGAATGATTATTGTATAATATGGTTATGTTGTTTGTTGTTAATGGTATTGATGAATTGATTGTTGTTTGATTGAGGAGTTTGATTGTATGATGTTCTAAAAAGGTTGGTTTAGAGATTCGGTGTCCTAATTACTGTCGTTATACTTCCGAAATTCCGTTGCATCCTGACTGATTATAGGAGGGGTCGAGTTGGGGCGTGACAGAGAATGTCCCCCGTCATTCTCAAAATACCCTCAAGTTCTCGGTTGATGTCTAGCAACGTGGCTAGACAATTTATAAGGTAATGAATTCAAGTGAATTTATTTATAGTCGCCAATAACCGTACAATTCGATCCTTCTATTAGTCATCCTGTTGAACAAGAACCATGATACAATTAAGTTCATAACTCGATACTATGCAAAGATCCAGATGGTGGAATGAGGGATGACACATGGAAAAACACCTTTCTATTATTCATGCCTTAGCCAAGGACTTCCTTATTCGACTACCAAAGTTAGTTCCCATAGGACTTCGCCTTATGCCGGAGGTTAATGGATTATATCTTGAAAACTACTTGCCAATCATTATACTGGACGAACGATACTACAAGAGTCCGTAACCCGTCTCGATTTAATGAAGACAAGTGTTGTCCAAATACAAGTATTAAACATATAATTGCTGTAGTGTCTCAAGTCAAAGGATTATATGCATAATCGCAATGAATAACAAATTATTAATCTGAAATCATATAAATTGTTATTCACGTTACATTCAGTGATCTATTCCACTAATAATCATTCACATGTTTGTTAATCGCATCCTATACTATAATGGAACGTGGCATACCATTCTTTATCATTAACATTCCTATGTTAATCAAAAGGTAACAACACAGGTGATTGTCTATAATAGATTATTGAAATCTCAATCAAATAATCTAAGGACTATGAATATTTTAAGTATTTATCATAATAAAGAGATATGCCAACATATTCTAAACCCTTTTAGAATACATCTTTTTAGTGAAAATACTAGGGACTCATTCATATACAGAAAAATGGAGAATATGAATGTCAATTAGAAGTCAATATGTGAACAAACATATAGACAACCATGCCATAATGTACAAGTTAATGTTAAAATGCCCAAAATATATCATCCAAATATATAGCATTAGGGCATATCTCTAACATTTACAACCATTTATCTATAAGTCCACGATCTATCCAAACATCCATAATGCCAAGATATAAACAACTATGCATCATATACATAAGCAAAAACTAGTTTACTTCATGATCCATAATTTGAGCCCTTAAACATCTCATGTTTAACTACTAAAAGAATTTTAATCATGAATTAAGGCCATGCAATTGCACAAAATATCACATATATATGCATAACATGTTAAGATAAAATGCTAGCTCAAGGTTTTTGCTCATTGACATGGTCGGCCTTGCGACCAGCCAGCCGGTCTGGCAAGGTTATCACTCTTTAGTAGGACGGGCCTTGGGGCCGGCCAGGTAGTCTCGCTAGCTTGGTGGTTCCAAAGAGTGTGGGTTGAGTGACTCTTCACTCAACCTTGACTTTTGAACAAGTTTTACATGTTTTGATTTGCTTTTGGCCTTTGGAATTAAATCTAACATGAATTTCCTTGAACAAAGAGTTTTATATCGCATATAAACACTAAGTTATATCTCACACAACTCAAATCAAACATAAGCAACACATATCAAATATACCATTGCATACACATCTCATGTAATCCATGTCCCTTTTGTAACACTCCGATCTCTCACGAGACTGGAGCCCCGATTCAAATCCCAAGGTCTCGAAAAACGAGGGAAAACGGACGGAGTCTCCCCTGTTTATAGGACTAATCTTATACCTGCATGCAAAAGGAATAACCACAAAACACAACATTCACAACATACCCCAAGCTTCATCAACCCAACCTCCTCCGAACCTTAAGGCCATCCGGGCCTTAATCTTCGACAATAAAGACATATAAGCATGCATTGACATAAGTTATTGAATTCTTATTTTATAAAACCAGTTATTATACCACTCTAATCTTATCTAATTTACTTTCTTATAAATTGAGTTCGCCAACCAATCAAAACATGCAAGTATGCAGCTACTAGACAATAAAGTAAATATTACAAACTATTACATTCCACTACAATTATCACACCATACAAACATTAAACTATCTATTACAATCCTTCACAACATAATTGAAGTACACATAAGACTTCTACTTTACAAATTATACTATCATGAGCAAGCAACACTTCAATGTTTAGGGGGCCAAACAGCTTGTAGACACTGCAATTGCTTCCAACTAAACCTGAAAATGTTAGGAAGAGGGGTGAGCATACAATACATGTATACTCAA
The DNA here is from genome assembly GCF_023091745.1 of Budorcas taxicolor. Lineage (NCBI taxonomy): Eukaryota > Metazoa > Chordata > Mammalia > Artiodactyla > Bovidae > Budorcas > Budorcas taxicolor. The sequence continues at coordinate 5,253 of NW_026291907.1, read as the reverse complement.
TGAGGGAGGGAACAAGTATCTGGGGAGTTTTCACAAAGGGATTCTGTGCAATGCATCAATTAAACACAAGAATAAACAACTATACAATTAACTATCACTACAAACAAATAAACAGAGCCGGCTTAATCAATACACATCAAGGTAAGTTAAACAACCACGAAAATACAATCAAAGGTAACTCTCCAAGAAACAAGGGCCCAAGTGAGAGTTACTCAAAAGTATACACATCATGTAACTCCCCAAGGACATAGGTGCCCAAGCGAGAGTTACACAAAAGAATGCAGTCTCGATCAGGATCACGAACCACGAACCACAAATCACGAACCACGAACCACGACCTGATATGATAATGATAACGATAACGATAAGCCGGCATATCCTCTTATAACTCCAAATTGGGTGTACTCCGGATGTACCCCGAATATCCTATGACCCAACTCTCCAAGGAGATAGGGCCCAAGCGAGAGAATGACTGGGCAACCATAGTAGTTGAGGTATACTGGCAAACCCGATGTTGCCCGGCTTCCTTGACACTACTATGCCCAAATGGTTGCGCAACCACGAAACAATTAGGTATGATAATATACTATTTCATTAATAATTATATAAACACACAATTCGATAAGTACATAAGCCGATAATCACACAATGAGGACAACAAAAAAGGTTGTCCTCGCACATAAGCAATTATAATCAATAAGCACACACTACTTTAAAAATTATACTAAATCACACAATCTATGAGCAAGAAATAAACTATTATGCACTTAAGGATGAAAAATTCCCTCACCTCTACCAAGCTCCAAGATGAAAGATTGGCTTCACGTCACTCTCAATCATCTTGAACATAAGGTCAAACATTTCTTCAATTACTCTTTAACTACAACAATTATTAATTATCTAACTAGATTAGCTAACTGATAGTTTACTTAATTAACATACAATATTTTTTAGAATTCTATTCTTAACAAAATATCACATTTTATACACTTTAACTTAACATATAATCCAAGTAATCATTCAGGTAGTCTAGTGTACAAGTCATAATCATAACATCACACAAACAATACAATTAACAAACAATACAAACAATATAATCAAGATACAAGCATGTTCACTTAATCTTTAACAAGTAAACATGTAGTTCAATTCAAGAACTTCTCCAAAAGGAACAAACATTCTATGCAATTCAATGGACATCAAAACAACATAAAAGTAGACCTTCAATTCATTTTCCACATTAAACTTAATTTTAACACTTTTTTCCTTTGTCTACTAGGTGTCACAAGTCACAACATTCACAAACCAACTATCCTACATCTCATGACACCTACTCAAGCCTTGAAAACTCAATTTTAACACAAAAGCTCGGGAAGCGCCTGAGGTCACTTTGAACTATACCTACCCAATCCACCCCTCAATTCAATGTCATGATTGCACCAAAAGTGCTTCCTTGACAAATTAACAACTTGGGCGAAAACCAATTACACTTAGCCTTTCAATCCGACCAAAGCCCCTTTTTATTCTTTAGGTAGAACCCAGTAGATTTCGAGTTAAACTAATTATCTATTCACTCCAAGCATCCGCCTAGCTTCTATAACATTTATGGCACCCATATGAAGCATTACATTAAGCATCTAAGGTTCAATTACGTGATATCCCTTAAACCACCCAAAATACACCAAAAAATTCAACGATCCCGGAATGCTATAAATTTTATCGAGTGGCCATTTTTACATCCCTAGAGTCTATATCTAACATTAGATTGAATTTTAGAGCAATATTTCTTGGTTCTGAATAAATAGTGTCTGTTTCAGACTTTAATTGCTAGAACTTGGTTATCTCTTAATCTAGTTGCAATCTAACTATCAAAGAATGTTCTCTACACATATTTAAGCATATTAGAAGCATCAAATCAAGCTTAGCACAAACTTTACACAAAAACCCTAGAAAATCACTATTCATCATCTTCTCCAATTGCATTTTACCATTTCTAGTCATAAGAATCTCTAAATAGCTATCAAAGAATGCTATACAATCTCAATGGAAGCTATTTCAAGCAAAGATAGGCATTAAATGGCATTATATTACAAATCTAAGAATTTGAACATAATATATAACTTAATGAAAATGCAACAAAAAGCATGAAATCCCTCACATGGCAAGAAGAAGAAAGCTTGAGGATGATCTTTGATGGCTAAAACAACTCCCAATGCAAGCTCAAAGGATCAAATTGAAGAATTGAAGAGTTTTTTTTCTTTTCCTTCATCCTTCTCGGCTTTGAGCCTTCTTGTTCTCTTTTTTATATATTTGTTTTGTACTTGTTTTGGCTTTAAAAGGAAGACAAGCAAAGGGGTCAATGGTCAAATGGCTTATTTGGGTAGGTCAAAGGGGTCAAATATTTGCAAAATGGATTAATTAATTTGGCTAGCAATTAAAACAAACACTTAAACTAAAAATAATGCTGAAAATACTATTCATTCACTTAGGGACACTCGAAACAATTCAATATCTCTCATTTCCGATATGCTATGCACGAACGATCAATGAACGAATACTTTAAATATGGTAAGTAATGACAAAAAAATTTAAAATTTGAAAGATAAAATAGTATAAAATTCACTCCGGGCTTGGAGATATTTTGTTTTTTAGTTAAAAACTAAGTAAATAAATTCAAGAAAATAAAATCGAATATTATAAATAATAGGATAGTTAATATTCATTTCAAATAATTAATTTAACTATTATTTGAATAATTTTTAAATAATATGAAAATAAGGCTAAAAATGAATGTATTTTATTAAAGTAAACACATAATTTCATGCTAGCATTAAAAATAAAACCTAATTAAATGCAAACATATATTATCTTCTATATGTTGGGTTCGGGGGTACCACACCTTTTACTATTCAAAGCTATGAAACAAAGTAAACACACATCTAATCACATAAATTTCAAGTCATGGCTCTGATACCAATTGAAGGATCGATGCCCGGAATTGCACATATATAATCATAAATACGCAGTAGAAGTGTCACGGCCCAACCCCGACCCATCACTAGGCTAAGGCCGAAACATAATGTTTGTAACTCTTACTCCTGAGACTAATAACTTAATAGCTTTAAAACCTGTGAATAATAATTTAATAATCGGTACATCCATTAAAAAACCACAAGAAGTTTCCAAAGACTTTCAAAATTCTCCCAAGCTATTAGCCTTAAAGGTTCATAACACCCTGTTACATATTTACAAGACCTGAATCCACCTATTCAACATCTCAACCTAAGTCTCATAAGTAAAAAAAATTAATCTTAGCTAGGTATTTAGTTAACTAAAATAATATACAACAGAGCAAATAACTCAATTTACAAAATCATGCTCTACATAACAAGAAATAAATCCCTTAGGCTAGGACGAAGTTCACATAGTTCATGTATCCAACTCATCAACTCAACAAAGCTTGCAACCACATGGGAGCTTGCTCGGGCTAATCTTCACCTGAAATGTTGAAAGAGGGGTGAGCTAATCCTGCATATAGCTCAGTGAGGATGGAATAAGAAGGGTTTTTACAAAGTTTTTTTTTATCTTTTCATAAACATTTTAACAATCGTGGAATGCATAGAATATCCTATTGAGTACATTCATTAGCAATCATAAATCATATCTTCTTTCGGGTATCATTGGTTCCCGATGATTAGGTTGTTTTAGGGTATTCAATGGTGCTCGGCAAGAGAAGGAATTAATATTTCATATCTTCCCCCGAGGTATCATTGGTTCTCGGCGTTTAGATTGTTCCGGGGTATTCAATGGCGCTTGAGAAAAAAAGGAATCAACATAATCATAAATCACATCTTCTCCTGAGGTATCAATGGTTCTCGGCAATTAGATTGCTATGGGGTATTCAATGGCACTCATCAAGAGAATAAGTCAATATGGTGGTAGTCGAGTTATACCTGCAAGCCCAACGCTGCCTGAAGTTCCCGTTAATGCCTCATTCAAATATGGTTGCAACCTAACCGCGCATTTACAATTCATATACATATGCATTTTACATAAGCATGCAAGTTCAATTAATCATGCTGCATATTTAAGTACCTTCCATACTTCGCATCATGTAAACATATCAAACATTTATCATGCACTCCTAAGGACATGTAACACATACAATGTAACGCCCGAGTTTTTTGCCTGCATTCACTTATTGTTGCATCCATTAATTGCGCATTTAATTCTGTGCTTTACTTGTTGTCTTTCTTAGTTACTATTCATTCCATTTTTCAAATACTTAATTACATTGAATTAGTATTTTTATTAAATCATATTAATTGCCATAGGAATGGGAAAAATGAGCAATTGAGCTAGGAACGATAGAGCACTTGTTTAGAAAATGTGTTTAGCATACTAAGAATAGTGTTACGTAACATAACTTAGTATTTTAATTAGCTAGCATTCATTTTGCACCTTAGGCTCGTTTTAAAGTTAACAACGTTCACTTTAGGAAGCCTCTTAAACACCAACTTGACCCCACATTTTATATAACTCAACATATACCTCCTAACTCATAAAAACAAAAAACAAAAAAAGATTAAGTTGAATTTCACTGTGCTGAACCCAATAGCAACTAGAGAGGAAAATGAGTGATTTTTCATCTTCAAATCTTCAAACCAAGCCAAGCCAAGCTAGGAGCAAGTAGTTTAGGATGTTTACAAGCCTCCCGAGAGTTCCTACGCGCATTGGTGAGGGTTTTCATGCTTAGTTGCGCATTTTAATATTGTTGCTCATTTCTTGATTTGTTAGAAATACTATCAAATGCTATTTCAAAGCTTATCTATGCTATTATACCTTGTATATAAGTGCTAGAGAACACATTTAAGCCGTTGGTTTGCATTTTAAAGGTAGAAATCAATGGTTAATTCGTAGGGGTGAATAGTGACGGGATTTCTAGGGTTTTGTGTATTTGTGCGTATTAACTTGATTCAATGCTTATAATAGATGCCTTAGGTGCTACTAAAGGTAGTCCAATAGCCCTGTGCACTTGAATTACTCTAAACTTGCATAAAATGTGAATTAACCGACTTTATAAAAGGGGTTTCGGGGTTAATTCTAATCCGGGTGGATTCGGGCTTCACATTTGGTATTCTTAGGCTACCTAGGTACTATAGAAGCTTTGCTGACCCTTGTTTGAAGCCCGGTTGAGGTATATGTAGTTCAAAGCTATAAGAGGAAAATTGGGGCTTTTGAGATAATTGCGGG
>NW_026291906.1:0-27680 GCF_023091745.1 Budorcas taxicolor | reverse complement strand
CTTTTTTGTACTTTGATTATTTTCTTTCATCGTTCCCTTACGGTACTTTCTCTATAGCGCCATGTTTAGAATTTCTATCTCCTATACTTTAATAGGGGTAAATGTTTTGTTTTAGTATGTTTTGGTTATTGGATTGAAGAGTGGGGGTTTGGGCTAGGCATAGTTCAAAACATTCACAGTACACGAAATCTTCTAGGTGTAAACTAGATGCTTTAATTAAGCTATGTCTTGGTTTGTCCAAGCACACTTTCCAGTATGCTTACCTTGTTACGACTTACCTCCTCTCGTGTAATTGGTGCATGTAAATAGGTTTGGGTGCATATATTTACTTGAGGAGGGTGACGGGCGGGGTGTGTGCGTGCTTCATGGCCTGGTTCAACTAAGCACTCTATTCTTAGTTTACTACTAAATCCTCCTTTGGCTGTTAGTTTCATAATGGCTTTCGTATTAAGTTTTCTTGGATAGAAAATGTAGCCCATTTCTTCCCATTCCATAGGTTACACCTTGACCTAACGTTTTTATGTGTTATGATTGAGCTTACTTTTGTTCCTTTTCAGGGTTTGCTGAAGATGGCGGTATACAGACTGTATTAGCAAGGATTGGTGAGGTTTATCGGGGTTTATCGATTATAGAACAGGCTCCTCTAGAAGGGTGTAAAGCACCGCCAAGTCCTTTGAGTTTTGGGCCGTTGCCGGTAGTACTCTGGCGAATAATCTTGTTTTTGCAATTATTTATGTTTAGGGCTAAGCATAGTGGGGTATCTAATCCCAGTTTGGGTCTTAGCTATAGTGTGTCAGTTGTCGTAGAGTTACTTTCGTCACTTATTTTTGTTATAATTATGGCTTTTTACAGCTTAATTAGGATTTAACTCTATTTGGTGTAGTACTTTAACACGTTTTACGCCGTGTTCCTGTTAGCTTGGGTTAGTCGTATGACCGCGGTGGCTGGCACGAGATTTACCAACCCTAGTTAATATGGCTTAGTCGAACTTTCGTTCATGGCTTAAATTTTGTCACTGCTGTTTCCCGTGGGGGTGTGGTTAAGCAAGGCGTTATGAGCTACAGGGTGTGTGCTTGATACCTGCTCCTCTTAGTCCTGCTGATTCGGAGGGCGCTACTCACCGGGGTGCGGATGCTTGCATGTGTAAGTCTATTGAAAGTTAACAGGAAGGCCAGGACCAAACCTATGTGTTTATGGAGTTGGTATACTCATCTAGGCATTTTCAGTGCCTTGCTTTAAATTTAAGCTACATTAACCATGTAGTATGTAAGCAGACCCAGGCACCTATATGTCTATCTTGTTTGGAGTGTGAATTTGAGTATTGGGGGTGAGATAAATTTATATTGATACTTAGGGGGAAGTATGTTAAAAATGGTGGTTAATATTTAAGAGGGGGGGGGGGAAATATAATAGGTATGTCCTGTAACCATTGACTGAAATGCCCATGCCTACCATTATGGGGATGCTCAAGATGCAGTTAAGTCCAGCTACAATTTATGCTCCGGGTCGGGGCCTTTGACGGCCATAGCTGAGTCCAAGCATCCCCGAAAATTAAAAAATACCAAATGTATGACAGCACAGTTATGTGTGAGCATGGGCTGATTAGTAATTAGTCCATCGAGATGTCTTATTTAAGAGGAAAGAATGGGCGGTTTTAGATGAGATGGCCCTGAAGAAAGAACCAGATGTCTGATAAAGTTCATTAAATAGCTACCCCCACGATTAATGGGCCCGGAGCGAGAAGAGAAATCCCTGCCAAGCGGGTTGCTGGTTTCACGCGGCATGGTCGGTAAGCTCGTGATCTAGTGGACGGGATACGCATGGTGACGAGGATAGATTTGACTTTATGCGCTATGTACGATCTAAGCAGGAAATGTCCTATGTACTATAGATAATTTTTATTGTACTTGCTTATATGCAAGGGGAAAATCATTTAATGTACTATATACATATTATATCTTTATTACATTAATTATGATGTACATGCTTATATGCATGGGGTAGATCATGTAATGTAATATATACATAGTATGTCTTTATTACATTAATTATAATGTACATACTGCACACAAAGTAGGTCATGTAGTATACTGCATTTATGTATGTTTTTATTATATTACTTCAGTGTATATATTCATACATATAGGATGGATCATGTGGTGTGCTAGACGCATATCATGTTTACATTGTATGAGTGTTAGTGGGTATGTTTGGGCAAATGACATGGTGTGTCTGTGTGTAGTACTCGTACATGTGTCTATTGAGGTGAGTTATTAAGCATGTTGTTACACGTGCAAGCTTATAGAGTGGGAGATTTGTGTCGTATGTTTAAAAATTTTAGCGGATTTAATACTGGGGAGGTTCTTAGTGTTTTTGGGGGTATATCAATAGACGCAATTAATAGTGGTTCAGGGAATAGTTTAAGTAGAACTTCAGCTTTGGGTGTTGATGGTGAGGCTATCGCTTCTTCCTTGAGTCTTAGGGAGGTTAATTGTTCTCCTTTTCTGGTTTACAAGACCAGCGTATTAATTTTACTACAAAGACTTGTCTTCATTTCAGGAGATTGTTTTCGATGGTGCTGGCTAGTGGTATTATTGCCAGGATGATGAGGAAATATATGATGGATGCTAATTGTCCGATGGTGATGTAGGGGTGTTCAACCGGTTGTCCTCCGATTCATGTAAGTGTTAATAGGTCTGCTATTAAAAGTCAGAATATGCATTGGCTGATTGGTCGGAACATTATGCTTCGTTGTTTGGATGTGTGGAGGAAGGGTACGAGTGTTAAGATCAAGATGGAAAGGACTAAGGCTAGGACTCCTCCCAGTTTATTGGGGATTGATCGTAGGATTGCGTATGCAAATAGGAAATACCATTCTGGCTTAATGTGGGAGGGTGTACTGAGTGGGTTTGCTGGAGTATAATTATCCGGGTCTCCGAGTAGGTCGGGAGTGAATAGTACTAGTGATATGAGGATGAGGATTAATAGTATGATGCCTAGGATGTCCTTGATGGTGTAATAAGGGTGAAATGGAATTTTGTCTGTGTCTGATGGAATTCCTGTGGGGTTGTTGGATCCTGTTTCGTGGAGGAAAATTAAGTGGATTATGGTGAGAGCTACAATGATAAATGGGAGGATGAAGTGGAAAGCGAAGAATCGGGTGAGGGTGGCTTTGTCTACTGAAAATCCCCCTCAGATTCATTCAACTAGGTTGGTGCCAATGTATGGGATTGCCGAGAGGAGGTTGGTAATGACTGTTGCTCCTCAGAATGATATCTGTCCTCATGGTAGGACATAGCCTATGAATGCTGTGGCTATTGTTGTAAATAGGAGAATTACTCCGATGTTTCATGTTTCTAAGAAGGTATATGATCCGTAATATAGGCCTCGTCCTACATGCATAAATAGGCAGATAAAAAATATTGATGCTCCGTTTGCGTGCATATATCGGATGATTCAGCCATAGTTTACGTCTCGACAAATGTGGGTTACAGAGGAGAATGCTATTGTTGTATCGGATGTGTAGTGTATTGCTAGGAATAGGCCTGTTAAGATTTGTAGAGCTAAGCAAGTGCCTAGGAGGGATCCAAAGTTTCATCATGATGAGATGTTTGATGGAGTTGGGAGGTCAATGAGTGCGTTGTTTACGATTTTTATTAGTGGGTGAGTTTTTCGGATGTTGATCATTAGTGTTCTTGTAGTTGAATAACAACGATGGTTTTTCATATCATTAGTCATGGTTAGATTCCATGCAGGAATAATGATTATGTACATTGTATTTATTTTAAGTGTAATTTTTGTGATGGGCTTTGTAGGGTTTTCTTCAAAACCTTCGCCTATTTATGGGGGGTTGGGATTGATTGTGAGTGGTGGGGTTGGGTGTGGTATTGTGTTAAATTATGGTGGTTCTTTTTTAGGTTTAATGGTTTTTTTTAGTTTATTTAGGGGGTATAATGGTGGTTTTTGGTTATACGACAGCTATGGCTACTGAGCAGTATCCTGAGGTTTGGGTTTCTAATAAGGTTGTTTTAGGAACGTTTATTACTGGTTTGTTGATGGAGTTTTTTATAATTTACTATGTGTTGAAGGATAAGGAGGTGGAGATTGTGTTTAAGTTTAATGGTATGGGGGATTGGGTAATTTATGATACAGGGGATTCTGGGTTTTTTAGTGAGGAGGCCATGGGGATTGCTGCTTTGTACAGCTATGGTACTTGATTAGTTATTGTTACTGGTTGATCTTTATTAATTGGTGTAGTGGTGATTATAGAGATTACTCGTGGAAATTAAGTAGAATTGTGCTAGTGAAAATCGTAATTAGGAAGGAAAGGAAATATAATTTAATTAAGCCTTTTTGGTTTGTGATTATGATAGATGTTTTTATTTGGGTTAGTGAGATGGTTTTTGGTATAATGGTTTCTAGTCAGGTTAGGTCTAGAAGGGAGGATGCTGATTTTTGGCTTATTGTTAGATTTATATAGGGGGTTAAGCGGTGTATGACTGTGGGATAATATCCTAGTAGGTTAGAAAATTTGAATATGTTTGATGGGTAATTGAACTTTAAGTAGTGGGTTATGTTGTTAATTTCTAGTGCTAGAATAAAGCCTAGGATTGTAATTGTTAGGGCGGTGATTTTTAGGTAGTAGGGTATAGTTGTTTGGGGAATGGTTGTTGGGGGGATGTTGTTAGAAATGATGAATCCTGCGAAAAGACTTCCGATTAGTAAGCGTTTAATTGAGTTAATTAGGAATGGGTTGTTTTCATTAATAGAAATAAGGGTTGGGAATCGGGGTTGTCCTAGGAGTGTGAAGAAAATAATACGGGTACTGTAGATAGCTGTGAAGGAGATGGCGATTAGTGTTATTAAGAGGGCTCAGGCGTTGGTATATGACGTGTTGGCGGATTCAATAATTAGATCTTTGGAGTAGAATCCGGTGAGGAAAGGTATTCCTGTTAGTGCAAGGCTGCCAATAATAAGGGCTGTTGCGGTGAATGGTATGGCTTTAAATAGGCCTCCTATTTTTCGAATATCTTGTTCGTTATTTAGATTGTGGATGATGGAGCCGGAGCATAGAAATAATATGGCTTTGAAGAAAGCGTGGGTGCAGATGTGAAGAAGTGCTAGGTGAGGCTGGTTAATTCCAATTGTTACTATCATAAGGCCGAGTTGGCTGGATGTAGAGAAGGCGATGATTTTTTTAATGTCATTTTGGGTGAGGGCACATATTGCTGTAAATAGTGTGGTAATGGCTCCTAGGCATAGTATAGTAGATTGGATGAGTTTATTGTTTTCTGTTAATGGATAAAAGCGGATTAGTAAGAAAATACCTGCTACTACTATTGTACTTGAGTGGAGTAATGCTGAGACAGGTGTCGGACCCTCTATTGCGGAGGGTAATCATGGGTGCAGGCTAAATTGTGCGGATTTTCCGGTTGCGGCTAGAATTAGTCCTATTAGAGGTAGATTTGAGTTCTCTGGTTTTAGTAAGAAGATTTGTTGAAGGTCTCAAGTGTTGAGGTTAATTAGGAATCATGCTATTGCTAGGATAAATCCGATGTCGCCAATGCGGTTATATAGGATTGCTTGTAGAGCTGCTGTGTTTGCGTCTGCTCGTCCGTATCACCATCCAATTAGTAGAAATGATATAATTCCGACTCCTTCTCAGCCAATGAATAGTTGAAAGATGTTATTTGCAGTGACGAGGATGAGTATTGTGATAAGAAATAAGAGTAAGTACTTAAAAAATTGGTTGATGTTGGGGTCGGAATGTATGTATCATATTGAGAATTCTATGATGGATCATGTGACGAATAGTGATACTGGGATAAATATTGTCGAGAAGTAATCTATTTTGAAGCTGAGAGATAGTTTGAGGGTTTGGATGGTTAGTCAGTGTCAGTTTGAAATAATTATTTCTTGTCCTGTATGAATAAATATTATAGTGGGAATTATACTAGTGATAAAGGCGTATGAAATGGTTGTTTTTACGTAAAGTGGGTAATTGGTGAATTTGTGGGTGCTAAGACTAGTTGTCATGATGGGTACGGTTAGTAGGATTAGGGTAGTTAGTGTGAGGGATGGGAACAGGTTTATTACTTTTATTTGGAGTTGCACCAATTTTTTGGTTCCTAAGACCAATGGATAACTGCTATCCTTTAAAAGTTTGAAAAAGCCATGTTGTCAGGCATGGGAGCATAGAATTAGCAGTTCTTGCATACTTTTTCGGTAAATAAGAAGGTGATAGGCTTCTATTGTTAGATTCACAATCTAATGTTTTTTTAAACTATATTTACAGTATAGGGGTCCTAGGATAATTTTTGGGTTTAGGGATAGAAGCAGTAGTGGTAGTATGTGTAGTGATATGAGTGCATTTTCTCGTGTGAAGGAAGGTGAAATGTTATTGATATGATGAGTGTATTTGCCCCGTTGTGTTGTGATTAGTATATAGAGGGTGTAGAGAGTAGTGATTACTATGTTAAGTCCTATTAGAATAATTGTGATATTAGATCATGAAAAAGTCGATATTACTACAAATAGTTCTCCGATTAGGTTGATTGTTGGGGGTAGAGCCAGGTTGGTTAGACTTGCTAGGAGTCATCAGGTGGCTATTAGTGGAAGAAGTGTTTGTAGGCCGCGGGCTAAGATTATTGTACGGCTGTGAATTCGTTCGTAGTTAGAATTTGCTAGGCAGAAAAGTATAGAGGATGTAAGGCCGTGGGCAATTATCAGGGCGGTGGCTCCTATGTAGCTTCAGGGTGTTTGGATTAGGATTGCAACGATGACAAGTGCCATGTGGCTAATAGAGGAGTACGCGATGAGTGATTTCAGGTCCGTTTGACGAAGGCAAATTGAGCTGGTTATGATTATGCCTCATAGTGATAGCATGATGAATGGGTATGCTATAAAGTCGGTGATTGGATCTAGGAGAAGCGTAATTCGTAACATGCCGTATCCTCCTAGTTTTAGTAGGATTGCTGCAAGAACTATGGAGCCTGCAATTGGGGCTTCTACGTGGGCTTTGGGTAGTCAGAGATGAAGTCCGTATAGTGGTATTTTTACTATAAAGGCTATTATGCATGCTAGTCACATGAAGGTGTTGGATCAGGAGCTGGGTATTGGTTGTACTCAGTATTGTAGAATTAGGAAGTTTAGGGATCCTATTGTGTTTTGAATATAGATTAGTGCAACTAGTAAGGGTAGGGATCCTGCTAGTGTATAAAACAAGAAGTAGAGACCGGCATTTAGGCGTTCTGTTTGGTTCCCTCATCGGGTAATAATAATGAGTGTGGGAACTAGTGTTGCTTCAAATATAATATAAAAGAGAATTAGTTCTGTAGCAGAGAATGTCATAATTAGAAATAGTTGTAATAGGATTAGTATTGAGATGAAGAATTTTTTTCGGGCTGGGTTTTCTTTTGATAGGTGATGCTGGCTAGCTATAAGTATTAAGGGGAGGAGTCATATGGTTAGAATAAGTAGTGGTGTAGATAAGGAGTCGGAGAAGAAAGTTAATGAGAAGTTGAGGCTGTTATCGCCAAATTGGTTTATAAGGAGTAGGCTTGTAAGGCTAATTAGTAAGCTGTGGAGTGTGGAGTTAATTCAGATTATGTTATTTTTTGATAGCCAGGTTAGGGGTATAAGTATTATTGTGGAAATAATGTATTTTAGCATTGTAGCAGATTAAGGTTTTGTACGTAGTCGGTGCCGTATGTGTTTGATACCATTACTAGCAAGGATAGGCCTAGTGCTGCTTCGCAGGCTGCGAAAACTAGTAGAATAATGGGTATTATACTGGCTAAAGTGAAGTGTGAGTTTAGGATTATTAGGGTAGCTATAACGAATAAGGACAATATTATTCCTTCCAGGCATAGGAGGGAGGATATTAGGTGAGATCGATACATTAGTAATCCCGTGAGAGATACTATGAATGCTATTATAATATTTATGTATACGAGGGACATTTGGTACTTATGAGTTTGATCATAATCTAATGAGTCGAAATCATTTATTTTGGTTTAAACTAAGTACCATATTCGGTCCATTCTAATCCTTTTTGGGTTCATTCATAGGCTAGGCTTGTGGCTAGTAGGAAAATTAGGAGAAGGGATATAGTAAGCATTGTGTTAAGGTTAGTTGTTTGTGAGGCCCATGGTAGTGGTAGAAGTAGTGCAATTTCTAGATCGAAGAGGAGGAATGTGATAGCTACTAGAAAGAATTTTATGGAGAAAGGAAGGCGAGCAGATCCTATGGGGTCGAATCCACATTCGTATGGGCTTGTTTTTTCTGAGTATACGTTTAGTTGGGGGAGTCAGAATGCGATGGTCACGAGCAATGTAGCTAGTGTAAAGTTAGTTAGGAGGGTAATTATAAGGTTTATTGTTCTTTTTCGGGTTAGGCCGAAGCTAACTGATTGGAAGTCAGTTGTACTAATTAATACTAAAAGAACATGAGCCTCATCAGTAGATGGAAACATAGAGGAAAAGTCATACTACGTCTACGAAGTGTCAATATCAGGCAGCGGCTTCGAAGCCGAAATGGTGATTGGAGGTAAAGTGAAATTTTAGTTGGCGGAGGAAGCAGACAATTAAGAAAGTAGATCCAATAATGACATGGAGGCCGTGGAATCCTGTAGCTACGAAGAAAGTTGAGCCGTAAACTCCGTCTGAGATTGTAAAGGGAGCTTCATAGTATTCTGATGCTTGTAGAAGTGTAAAGTATACGCCTAACGTAATGGTGATGAATAAGGCTTGTAGCATGTGGTTACGGTTCCCTTCTATGAGGCTGTGGTGGGCTCAGGTAATGGAGACTCCTGAGGCTAGAAGGACAGAGGTGTTGAGTAGTGGGACTTCTAAGGGGTTAAGTGGGTGAATGCCTGTTGGGGGTCAGCAGCTGCCTAATTCGGGTGTAGGAGCAAGGCTTGAGTGATAGAAGGCTCAGAAGAAGCCAGTGAAGAATAGGACTTCGGAGACGATGAAGAGGATTATTCCGTAGCGAAGGCTTTTTTGGACAGCAGGAGTATGGTGGCCTTGAAAGGTACTTTCTCGGATTACATCTCGTCATCATTGGTATATTGTAAGTATGTTTGTTGTTAGGCCTAGGGTCAGTAGAGCTGTTGAATTGAAGTGAAATCACATGATGAGGCCAGATGTTATTAGGAGGGCAGATAGTGCTCCTGTGAGGGGTCAGGGACTTGGGTTTACTATGTGATAGGCGTGGGTTTGGTGTGTCATTATGTATTGTCGTGCAGATATAAGCTAACTAGGAGGGTGAATACGTAGGCTTGAACTATAGCTACTGCGAATTCGAGGATTGTTAGTAGAGCTAAAATAGTAAATGTAATAAGTGCTGTTGTGGTATTGATATTTAATAATGCAAGGGTAGCTCCTCCGATTAAGTGAATTAATAAGTGCCCTGCTGTGATGTTGGCTGTTAATCGTACGGCAAGGGCTACTGGTTGGATGAAGAGGCTGATGGTTTCGATAATTACCAGTATTGGGATTAGTGGGGTAGGTGTTCCTTGTGGTAGGAAGTGGGCGAGTGATGCTTTGGTTTTGTTGCGGAAGCCTGTAACTACGGCCCCTGCTCATAGGGGAATAGCCATGCCTAAATTTATTGATAGTTGTGTGGTTGGTGTAAATGAATGGGGTAATAAGCCTAATAAATTTGTAGACCCAATAAATAGAATTAGGGACATTAATATCAATGTTCATGTTTGTCCTTTGGTGTTGTGAGTGCTTATTATTTGTTTTGACATGAGTTGAAGTGCTCATTGTTGGAGGGAGATAAGGCGGTTATTAATTAGTCGGTTTGATGTAGGAAATAGTAAGCTAGGGAATATAATGACGAGAGTAACAAGGGGGAGGCCTAGAATTACAGGGGTAATGAAAGAGGTAAATAGATTTTCGTTCATTTTGTTTCTCAAGGGGCGTCTTGTTTTGGCGTTTTTGTTGTTATTAATTTTGGGTTATAGTAGAAATCGTGTTTTGAGATTTTTAATTGGAGAACAATAAAGAGGACTAAAAATATTGATAGAATTGTCGTGAGTCACGTTGATGTGTCTAGTTGTGGCATGTCATCAAGGAGAGTGTTGTGCTCTCGGTCTTTAACTTAAAAGGTTAATGCTGGCATAGCTTCTTGATGACTTATAACATTGATGCAGATCACTTTTCAAAATATTCTAATGGGACTAGTTCGAGAACGATTGGTATGAAACTATGATTTGATCCGCAGATTTCTGAGCATTGGCCGTAAAATAGGCCTGGACGAGTTGATATGAGGGTTGTTTGATTTAAACGGCCTGGAATTGCGTCTGTTTTTAGTCCTAGAGAGGGAACTGCTCATGAGTGTAAAACGTCTTCGGAGGAGATTAGTATTCGAATTGTTATTTCTATAGGTAATACAGCTCGGTTATCTACTTCTAGTAATCGTAGTTCTCCAGGTTTCAATTCTGATGTTGGAATTATATAGGAGTCGAAGCTTAAGTCTTCATAGTCTGTGTACTCATAACTTCAGTATCATTGATGTCCTATGGTCTTTACTGTGAGAGATGGGTTGTTGATTTCGTCTATTATGTATAGAATTCGTAGGGATGGGAGAGCAATTATAATCAGAATAATGGCTGGTAGAATGGTTCAGATTGTTTCTACTTCTTGTGCGTCTATGGTGCTGGTATGGGTTAGTTTTGTTGTTAGTATCAGTAAGATAATATAGAGTACTAGTGAGCTAATTAGGAAAACAATTATCAGAGTGTGATCGTGAAAGTGTAGCAGTTCTTCTATGATGGGTGATGTTGCGTCTTGAAAGCCTAGCTGTACGGGATATGCCATATGAGATGTACGGGACTTTCACCTGTAATTTAATCTTGACAAGGTTATGTAATGTTTTACTAACATCTCGTTTATTGAGAGAGACATAGTGGTTATGGTGTTGGCTTGAAACCGATAATAGGGGGTTCAATTCCTTCCTCTCTTATTTTAGGTTAATGTATGTAGGTTCTTCAAATGTGTGATATGGTGGAGGGCATCCGTTTAGTCATTCTAGATTTGTTGTGGTTAGGTCCACGGTTAAGACTTCCCGTTTGGATGCAAATGCTTCTCAGATGATAAAAGTCATTAATATTACTGCCGTTAGTGAGATGAATGAGCCTATAGATGAAATAGTGTTTCATATTGTATATGCGTCTGGGTAATCGGAGTATCGTCGTGGTATACCAGATAGCCCTAAGAAATGTTGTGGGAAGAAGGTCATGTTAACACCTACAAATATAATTGCGAAATGGATTTTGGCTCATGTGTCATTAAGGGTGTAGCCTGAGAATAAGGGAAATCAATGTACAAATCCTCCTATGATAGCGAATACAGCTCCTATTGATAGTACGTAGTGGAAATGTGCTACCACATAGTATGTGTCGTGGAGAACGATGTCAAGGGAGGAGTTGGCTAAAACAATTCCAGTTAGTCCTCCAACTGTAAAAAGGAAAATGAAGCCTAGGGCTCATATTATAGCGGGGGATCATTTGATATTTCCTCCGTGAAGTGTTGCTAGCCAACTAAAGACTTTTACTCCGGTTGGGATAGCAATAATTATAGTAGCGGATGTAAAGTAAGCTCGTGTATCGACGTCTATTCCGACTGTGAATATATGATGGGCTCATACAATAAATCCTAGAAATCCAATTGATATTATGGCTCATACTATTCCTATATATCCAAATGGCTCTTTTTTTCCTGAATAGTAGGTTACGATGTGGGAGATTATTCCAAAGCCAGGTAAAATTAGAATATATACTTCGGGGTGTCCAAAAAATCAGAATAAGTGTTGATATAAGATAGGGTCTCCTCCTCCTGCTGGGTCAAAGAAAGTTGTATTCAGGTTTCGGTCTGTTAGTAATATTGTGATGCCAGCTGCTAATACAGGAAGTGAGAGGAGGAGTAGTACGGCAGTGATCAGTACAGATCACACGAACAGGGGGGTCTGGTATTGTGATATTGCGGGAGGTTTTATGTTAATAATAGTTGTAATAAAATTAATGGCTCCTAAAATTGAGGAAACACCTGCTAGGTGTAGGGAGAAAATGGTCAGGTCTACTGAGGCTCCTGCGTGGGCTAGATTACCTGCTAGAGGGGGATATACGGTTCAACCCGTCCCTGCTCCGGCTTCGACTATAGAGGATGCTAGGAGTAATAGGAAAGAAGGGGGGAGGAGCCAAAAACTTATATTATTTATCCGAGGGAATGCTATATCAGGGGCTCCAATCATTAGAGGAACTAGCCAGTTGCCAAACCCTCCAATTATAATAGGCATTACTATAAAGAAGATTATTACGAATGCGTGTGCAGTTACAATTACGTTGTAGATTTGGTCATCTCCAAGTAGAGTTCCGGGTTGGCCTAACTCAGCACGAATTAGTAAGCTCAGAGCGGTTCCTACTATGCCGGCTCAGGCACCAAATAGAAGATAAAGGGTACCGATATCTTTATGATTAGTTGAAAATAATCAGCGGTTTATGAACATGGGTAAAATGGCTGAGTAAAGCAATAGACTGTAAATCTAAGAATAGAGGTTTGATTCCTCTTTTTACCAGGTCCTGTAGTGAATTAACATATTGAATTGCAAATTCAAAGGAGCAGCTTCAAACTCTGCCGGGGCTTCTCCCGCCTTTTTTTTCTTGCGGCGGGAGAAGTAGATTGAAGCCAGTTATTTAGGGTATTTAGCTGTTAACTAAAGTTTCGTGGGGGTGGGACCCACCAATCTAGTGAGGATTTAGCTTAATTAAAGTAGTTGATTTGCATTCAATTGATGTAAGATATGATCTTGCAGTCCTTATCAGGAATTAAGTAAATTATACTTGCTTAGGGCTTTGAAGGCTCTTGGTCTATTTAACCTAAATTCCTATTCTAGGATTGAGAGAATTGGTGTAAGTGGTAGTAGTATAGTGGACAATACGGTTATTGTTGGTAGGAGGGTTATTCGTTTTATGGTTGAGAATTGTCATTTTATTTTTATGTTGTTTGTGGAAGGGAACATAGTAAGTGTGGTGGAATATGCCAGTCGTATGTAGAAATATAGGTTTAGTAGTGCTGTAATTGCTATGAAGGTAGGTAGGATAATGCTATTGTTTTTTGTCATTTCTTGAATAATTATTCATTTTGGCATAAATCCTGATAGTGGGGGGAGTCCTCCTATTGATAGGAGGGTAATGAGAATTAGAATAGTTATGATGGGTGTTTTGTTTCATGTGTGTGATAGTGATAGAGTGGTTGTGGTTGAGTTGGCTATAAATAGTGTAAATATGGTGGAAGTTATGATGATGTAAATGATTAGGTTTAGTAATGTTATGGTGGGATTGTATGGTAAAATTGCTGTTATTCAGCCTATGTGGGCAATTGATGAGTAAGCTATAATTTTTCGTAGTTGGGTTTGGTTTAATCCTCCTCAGCCTCCGATTATAATGGATAGAATTGATAGGGTTAAGATTATATTTAGGTTGATGGATTGGGATACTTGGTAAAGTACCGATATGGGTGCTAGTTTTTGTCATGTAAGTAAGATTAGGCCTGAAGATAGAGGGATGCCTTGTGTTACTTCTGGGACTCAGAAGTGGAATGGGGCTATTCCTAGTTTTATGGCGAGGGCTATTGTTATGAGTATGGAGGCTGTTGGGTTAAATAGTTTTATTACGGTTCATTGGCCTGAGAATATTAAGTTGATGATAATGGCTATTATTAGTAGTATTGAGGCTGTTGATTGAGTTAGGAAATATTTAGTTGATGCTTCTGTGGCTCGTGGGTTGTGTTTTTTTATTATAATAGGAATGATGGCGAGTATATTTATTTCAAATCCGATTCAGATGAGTAGTCAGTGGGAGCTAATTATAACGATAATGGTTCCAAGTATTATAGTTATTAAGATAATAATGAGAGTGATTGGGTTTATTAGTACGGGAAGGATACAAACCAACATTTTCGGGGTATGGGCCCGATAGCTTAATTAGCTGACCTTACTATTAGAATTTGGTGTAATTGGGAGCACGAAGAGTTTTGAGTTCTTAGGAGTAGGTTCAATTCCTATAGTTCTAGAAATAAGAGGATTTAAACCTCTATAATTTACTCTATCAAAGTAACTCTTTTGTCAGACATATTTCTTATGTTTGTGGGGGGATACTTGATAGGAGAATAGGTAGAGATACATGTCATATGCATAGGGCTAGCGTTAGGGGTAGAAAATTTTTTCATAATAAGTGCATCAGTTGATTATAGCGGAATCGGGGGTAGGATGCTCGGATTCATAGGAAGGTCATTGTGAGTAGTAGTGATTTGATGATAAAGTTAATTGCGTAGAGTTCTGGTATGTATGGGTTATGGGATGCTCCTAGGAAGAGGGTTGTTGTGAAGATATTTATTATAATAATGTTTGCATATTCTGCTATAAAGAATAGGGCGAATGGTCCTGCGGCGTATTCTACATTAAAGCCCGATACTAGTTCAGATTCTCCTTCAGTAAGATCAAATGGTGCTCGGTTTGTTTCTGCTAGTGTTGAAATGAATCATATTATTGCTAAGGGTCATGCTGGGAAGATTAGTCATACTTGTTCTTGTGTAATGATTAATGTAGAGAGAGTGAAGGATCCATTTATTAGTAAGATTGATAGTAAGATAATTGCTAGTGTAACTTCATATGAAATTGTTTGTGCTACTGCTCGTAGGGCTCCAATAAGAGCGTATTTTGAGTTGGAGGCTCAGCCTGATCAGAGGATCGAGTATACGGCTAAGCTTGATATAGCTAATATGAAAAGGATTCCTAAGTTTATATTGATGAGGGGATAGGGTATGGGTAGGGGGATTCATATAGTTAAGGCTAGGGTTAGGGCTAGGATGGGGGCTAGAATAAATATTGAGATTGAGGATGTGGCAGGTCGTAGGGGTTCTTTAATGAAAAGTTTGATTGCATCGGCGATGGGTTGGAGTAAGCCATATGGTCCTACAATATTTGGGCCTTTTCGGAGTTGTATGTAGCCTAGGATTTTTCGTTCAACTAGTGTAAGAAAAGCTACGGCTAGAAGAATGGGGATAATAAGTGTTAAGATGTTGAGTATAAACATTTTGTTAAGGAGAGGATTTGAATCTCTGAGTATAAAGGTTTAAGTTTTACGCAATTACCGGGCTCTGCCACCTTAACTGGGCCCTTTTCTAGGGCAGGTATTGTTTGTGAGGTCAATTGAGATAAAGTCATTGATTGATTTAAGGCGCTTTGTTGAAGTTGGCCTTATTTCTCTTGTCCTTTCGTACTGGGAGAAATACATAACAGATAGAAACCGACCTGGATTACTCCGGTCTGAACTCAGATCACGTAGGACTTTAATCGTTGAACAAACGAACCTTTGATAGCGGTTGCACCATCGGGGTGTCCTGATCCAACATCGAGGTCGTAAACCCTATTGTCGATATGGACTCTTGAATAGGATTGCGCTGTTATCCCTAGGGTAACTTGTTCCGTTGATCAAGTCTTTGGATCAATAAACGATAGTTTGATTTGACTTGTGGGTCTAGTCTTTAAAATCGTTCGGAGGATTTTTTGTTCTCCGAGGTCACCCCAACCAAAACTGCTAGTCCATAAAGAGTGTTGTTATCCCTTAATGGTTAAGTTTATTTTCTTTGGACTAGTTAGTTAAAGCTCCATAGGGTCTTCTCGTCTTGTTGGTTTATTCCCGCCTCTTCACGGGAAGGTCAATTTCACTGATTGGAAGTAAGAGACAGTAAAACCCTCGTGTGGCCGTTCATACAAGTCCTTATTTAGAGAACAAATGATTATGCTACCTTTGCACGGTCAGGATACCGCGGCCGTTTAACGTCTAGTCACTGGGCAGGCAGTGCCTCCAATACTGGGGATGCTGGAGGTGATGTTTTTGGTAAACAGGCGGGATTTGTGTTTGCCGAGTTCCTTTTACTTCTTTTAATCTTTCCTGGGTGCACTCCTGTGTTGGATTAACAGTATAATTAATAAATTATTTATTGTTGGGTTATTTTTATTTACTGTTAACAGTCAGAGTATTATCAGATACTGACTTAAACTTGTGCAAGGAGAAAATATTTCTTGTTACTCATATTAACATTATTGCTTCTATTTAGTAATAGAATAGTCCAGTACTAGGTCTAGGAGTTGGTTATATTGTTGTTGGGATTAGTATTGTTTTTATTGTTGAGCTTTAACGCTTTCTTAATAGATGGCTGCTTTTAGGCCTACTATGGTGTTGTAAGATCTTACTCTCTAGTGAAGGTTGTACCCATTTCTAAAAGGCTGTACCTTTTTAGACTAACTTTTAAAGATACAGTGAGATTTGTTTATATTTTTTGGTATCTTTAAAGCTGAACTAAGATTCATTTTCTGGACAACCAGCTATCACCAGGCTCGTTAGGCATGTCACCTCTACTTATAGATCTTCTCACTATTTTGCCACATAGATGAGTTGGTTCTAATAAACTGTCTATAGGTAGCTCGTCTGGTTTCGGGTTACTTAGCTGAAATTCGTTTTGTTAAGTTTTTTGCTCGTTAATTCATTATGCAAAAGGTACAAGGGTTAATCTTTGCTTTTTTGTACTTTGATTATTTTCTTTCATCGTTCCCTTACGGTACTTTCTCTATAGCGCCATGTTTAGAATTTCTATCTCCTATACTTTAATAGGGGTAAATGTTTTGTTTTAGTATGTTTTGGTTATTGGATTGAAGAGTGGGGGTTTGGGCTAGGCATAGTTCAAAACATTCACAGTACACGAAATCTTCTAGGTGTAAACTAGATGCTTTAATTAAGCTATGTCTTGGTTTGTCCAAGCACACTTTCCAGTATGCTTACCTTGTTACGACTTACCTCCTCTCGTGTAATTGGTGCATGTAAATAGGTTTGGGTGCATATATTTACTTGAGGAGGGTGACGGGCGGTGTGTGCGTGCTTCATGGCCTGGTTCAACTAAGCACTCTATTCTTAGTTTACTACTAAATCCTCCTTTGGCTGTTAGTTTCATAATGGCTTTCGTATTAAGTTTTCTTGGATAGAAAATGTAGCCCATTTCTTCCCATTCCATAGGTTACACCTTGACCTAACGTTTTTATGTGTTATGATTGAGCTTACTTTTGTTCCTTTTCAGGGTTTGCTGAAGATGGCGGTATACAGACTGTATTAGCAAGGATTGGTGAGGTTTATCGGGGTTTATCGATTATAGAACAGGCTCCTCTAGAAGGGTGTAAAGCACCGCCAAGTCCTTTGAGTTTTGGGCCGTTGCCGGTAGTACTCTGGCGAATAATCTTGTTTTTGCAATTATTTATGTTTAGGGCTAAGCATAGTGGGGTATCTAATCCCAGTTTGGGTCTTAGCTATAGTGTGTCAGTTGTCGTAGAGTTACTTTCGTCACTTATTTTTGTTATAATTATGGCTTTTTACAGCTTAATTAGGATTTAACTCTATTTGGTGTAGTACTTTAACACGTTTTACGCCGTGTTCCTGTTAGCTTGGGTTAGTCGTATGACCGCGGTGGCTGGCACGAGATTTACCAACCCTAGTTAATATGGCTTAGTCGAACTTTCGTTCATGGCTTAAATTTTGTCACTGCTGTTTCCCGTGGGGGTGTGGTTAAGCAAGGCGTTATGAGCTACAGGGTGTGTGCTTGATACCTGCTCCTCTTAGTCCTGCTGATTCGGAGGGCGCTACTCACCGGGGTGCGGATGCTTGCATGTGTAAGTCTATTGAAAGTTAACAGGAAGGCCAGGACCAAACCTATGTGTTTATGGAGTTGGTATACTCATCTAGGCATTTTCAGTGCCTTGCTTTAAATTTAAGCTACATTAACCATGTAGTATGTAAGCAGACCCAGGCACCTATATGTCTATCTTGTTTGGAGTGTGAATTTGAGTATTGGGGGTGAGATAAATTTATATTGATACTTAGGGGGAAGTATGTTAAAAATGGTGGTTAATATTTAAGAGGGGGGGGGGGAAATATAATAGGTATGTCCTGTAACCATTGACTGAAATGCCCATGCCTACCATTATGGGGATGCTCAAGATGCAGTTAAGTCCAGCTACAATTTATGCTCCGGGTCGGGGCCTTTGACGGCCATAGCTGAGTCCAAGCATCCCCGAAAATTAAAAAATACCAAATGTATGACAGCACAGTTATGTGTGAGCATGGGCTGATTAGTAATTAGTCCATCGAGATGTCTTATTTAAGAGGAAAGAATGGGCGGTTTTAGATGAGATGGCCCTGAAGAAAGAACCAGATGTCTGATAAAGTTCATTAAATAGCTACCCCCACGATTAATGGGCCCGGAGCGAGAAGAGAAATCCCTGCCAAGCGGGTTGCTGGTTTCACGCGGCATGGTCGGTAAGCTCGTGATCTAGTGGACGGGATACGCATGGTGACGAGGATAGATTTGACTTTATGCGCTATGTACGATCTAAGCAGGAAATGTCCTATGTACTATAGATAATTTTTATTGTACTTGCTTATATGCAAGGGGAAAATCATTTAATGTACTATATACATATTATATCTTTATTACATTAATTATGATGTACATGCTTATATGCATGGGGTAGATCATGTAATGTAATATATACATAGTATGTCTTTATTACATTAATTATAATGTACATACTGCACACAAAGTAGGTCATGTAGTATACTGCATTTATGTATGTTTTTATTATATTACTTCAGTGTATATATTCATACATATAGGATGGATCATGTGGTGTGCTAGACGCATATCATGTTTACATTGTATGAGTGTTAGTGGGTATGTTTGGGCAAATGACATGGTGTGTCTGTGTGTAGTACTCGTACATGTGTCTATTGAGGTGAGTTATTAAGCATGTTGTTACACGTGCAAGCTTATAGAGTGGGAGATTTGTGTCGTATGTTTAAAAATTTTAGCGGATTTAATACTGGGGAGGTTCTTAGTGTTTTTGGGGGTATATCAATAGACGCAATTAATAGTGGTTCAGGGAATAGTTTAAGTAGAACTTCAGCTTTGGGTGTTGATGGTGAGGCTATCGCTTCTTCCTTGAGTCTTAGGGAGGTTAATTGTTCTCCTTTTCTGGTTTACAAGACCAGCGTATTAATTTTACTACAAAGACTTGTCTTCATTTCAGGAGATTGTTTTCGATGGTGCTGGCTAGTGGTATTATTGCCAGGATGATGAGGAAATATATGATGGATGCTAATTGTCCGATGGTGATGTAGGGGTGTTCAACCGGTTGTCCTCCGATTCATGTAAGTGTTAATAGGTCTGCTATTAAAAGTCAGAATATGCATTGGCTGATTGGTCGGAACATTATGCTTCGTTGTTTGGATGTGTGGAGGAAGGGTACGAGTGTTAAGATCAAGATGGAAAGGACTAAGGCTAGGACTCCTCCCAGTTTATTGGGGATTGATCGTAGGATTGCGTATGCAAATAGGAAATACCATTCTGGCTTAATGTGGGAGGGTGTACTGAGTGGGTTTGCTGGAGTATAATTATCCGGGTCTCCGAGTAGGTCGGGAGTGAATAGTACTAGTGATATGAGGATGAGGATTAATAGTATGATGCCTAGGATGTCCTTGATGGTGTAATAAGGGTGAAATGGAATTTTGTCTGTGTCTGATGGAATTCCTGTGGGGTTGTTGGATCCTGTTTCGTGGAGGAAAATTAAGTGGATTATGGTGAGAGCTACAATGATAAATGGGAGGATGAAGTGGAAAGCGAAGAATCGGGTGAGGGTGGCTTTGTCTACTGAAAATCCCCCTCAGATTCATTCAACTAGGTTGGTGCCAATGTATGGGATTGCCGAGAGGAGGTTGGTAATGACTGTTGCTCCTCAGAATGATATCTGTCCTCATGGTAGGACATAGCCTATGAATGCTGTGGCTATTGTTGTAAATAGGAGAATTACTCCGATGTTTCATGTTTCTAAGAAGGTATATGATCCGTAATATAGGCCTCGTCCTACATGCATAAATAGGCAGATAAAAAATATTGATGCTCCGTTTGCGTGCATATATCGGATGATTCAGCCATAGTTTACGTCTCGACAAATGTGGGTTACAGAGGAGAATGCTATTGTTGTATCGGATGTGTAGTGTATTGCTAGGAATAGGCCTGTTAAGATTTGTAGAGCTAAGCAAGTGCCTAGGAGGGATCCAAAGTTTCATCATGATGAGATGTTTGATGGAGTTGGGAGGTCAATGAGTGCGTTGTTTACGATTTTTATTAGTGGGTGAGTTTTTCGGATGTTGATCATTAGTGTTCTTGTAGTTGAATAACAACGATGGTTTTTCATATCATTAGTCATGGTTAGATTCCATGCAGGAATAATGATTATGTACATTGTATTTATTTTAAGTGTAATTTTTGTGATGGGCTTTGTAGGGTTTTCTTCAAAACCTTCGCCTATTTATGGGGGGTTGGGATTGATTGTGAGTGGTGGGGTTGGGTGTGGTATTGTGTTAAATTATGGTGGTTCTTTTTTAGGTTTAATGGTTTTTTTAGTTTATTTAGGGGGTATAATGGTGGTTTTTGGTTATACGACAGCTATGGCTACTGAGCAGTATCCTGAGGTTTGGGTTTCTAATAAGGTTGTTTTAGGAACGTTTATTACTGGTTTGTTGATGGAGTTTTTTATAATTTACTATGTGTTGAAGGATAAGGAGGTGGAGATTGTGTTTAAGTTTAATGGTATGGGGGATTGGGTAATTTATGATACAGGGGATTCTGGGTTTTTTAGTGAGGAGGCCATGGGGATTGCTGCTTTGTACAGCTATGGTACTTGATTAGTTATTGTTACTGGTTGATCTTTATTAATTGGTGTAGTGGTGATTATAGAGATTACTCGTGGAAATTAAGTAGAATTGTGCTAGTGAAAATCGTAATTAGGAAGGAAAGGAAATATAATTTAATTAAGCCTTTTTGGTTTGTGATTATGATAGATGTTTTTATTTGGGTTAGTGAGATGGTTTTTGGTATAATGGTTTCTAGTCAGGTTAGGTCTAGAAGGGAGGATGCTGATTTTTGGCTTATTGTTAGATTTATATAGGGGGTTAAGCGGTGTATGACTGTGGGATAATATCCTAGTAGGTTAGAAAATTTGAATATGTTTGATGGGTAATTGAACTTTAAGTAGTGGGTTATGTTGTTAATTTCTAGTGCTAGAATAAAGCCTAGGATTGTAATTGTTAGGGCGGTGATTTTTAGGTAGTAGGGTATAGTTGTTTGGGGAATGGTTGTTGGGGGGATGTTGTTAGAAATGATGAATCCTGCGAAAAGACTTCCGATTAGTAAGCGTTTAATTGAGTTAATTAGGAATGGGTTGTTTTCATTAATAGAAATAAGGGTTGGGAATCGGGGTTGTCCTAGGAGTGTGAAGAAAATAATACGGGTACTGTAGATAGCTGTGAAGGAGATGGCGATTAGTGTTATTAAGAGGGCTCAGGCGTTGGTATATGACGTGTTGGCGGATTCAATAATTAGATCTTTGGAGTAGAATCCGGTGAGGAAAGGTATTCCTGTTAGTGCAAGGCTGCCAATAATAAGGGCTGTTGCGGTGAATGGTATGGCTTTAAATAGGCCTCCTATTTTTCGAATATCTTGTTCGTTATTTAGATTGTGGATGATGGAGCCGGAGCATAGAAATAATATGGCTTTGAAGAAAGCGTGGGTGCAGATGTGAAGAAGTGCTAGGTGAGGCTGGTTAATTCCAATTGTTACTATCATAAGGCC
This sequence comes from Budorcas taxicolor, assembly GCF_023091745.1. Classification (NCBI taxonomy): domain Eukaryota; kingdom Metazoa; phylum Chordata; class Mammalia; order Artiodactyla; family Bovidae; genus Budorcas; species Budorcas taxicolor. The sequence continues at coordinate 5,934 of NW_026291906.1, read as the reverse complement.
GAGTTGGCTGGATGTAGAGAAGGCGATGATTTTTTTAATGTCATTTTGGGTGAGGGCACATATTGCTGTAAATAGTGTGGTAATGGCTCCTAGGCATAGTATAGTAGATTGGATGAGTTTATTGTTTTCTGTTAATGGATAAAAGCGGATTAGTAAGAAAATACCTGCTACTACTATTGTACTTGAGTGGAGTAATGCTGAGACAGGTGTCGGACCCTCTATTGCGGAGGGTAATCATGGGTGCAGGCTAAATTGTGCGGATTTTCCGGTTGCGGCTAGAATTAGTCCTATTAGAGGTAGATTTGAGTTCTCTGGTTTTAGTAAGAAGATTTGTTGAAGGTCTCAAGTGTTGAGGTTAATTAGGAATCATGCTATTGCTAGGATAAATCCGATGTCGCCAATGCGGTTATATAGGATTGCTTGTAGAGCTGCTGTGTTTGCGTCTGCTCGTCCGTATCACCATCCAATTAGTAGAAATGATATAATTCCGACTCCTTCTCAGCCAATGAATAGTTGAAAGATGTTATTTGCAGTGACGAGGATGAGTATTGTGATAAGAAATAAGAGTAAGTACTTAAAAAATTGGTTGATGTTGGGGTCGGAATGTATGTATCATATTGAGAATTCTATGATGGATCATGTGACGAATAGTGATACTGGGATAAATATTGTCGAGAAGTAATCTATTTTGAAGCTGAGAGATAGTTTGAGGGTTTGGATGGTTAGTCAGTGTCAGTTTGAAATAATTATTTCTTGTCCTGTATGAATAAATATTATAGTGGGAATTATACTAGTGATAAAGGCGTATGAAATGGTTGTTTTTACGTAAAGTGGGTAATTGGTGAATTTGTGGGTGCTAAGACTAGTTGTCATGATGGGTACGGTTAGTAGGATTAGGGTAGTTAGTGTGAGGGATGGGAACAGGTTTATTACTTTTATTTGGAGTTGCACCAATTTTTTGGTTCCTAAGACCAATGGATAACTGCTATCCTTTAAAAGTTTGAAAAAGCCATGTTGTCAGGCATGGGAGCATAGAATTAGCAGTTCTTGCATACTTTTTCGGTAAATAAGAAGGTGATAGGCTTCTATTGTTAGATTCACAATCTAATGTTTTTTTAAACTATATTTACAGTATAGGGGTCCTAGGATAATTTTTGGGTTTAGGGATAGAAGCAGTAGTGGTAGTATGTGTAGTGATATGAGTGCATTTTCTCGTGTGAAGGAAGGTGAAATGTTATTGATATGATGAGTGTATTTGCCCCGTTGTGTTGTGATTAGTATATAGAGGGTGTAGAGAGTAGTGATTACTATGTTAAGTCCTATTAGAATAATTGTGATATTAGATCATGAAAAAGTCGATATTACTACAAATAGTTCTCCGATTAGGTTGATTGTTGGGGGTAGAGCCAGGTTGGTTAGACTTGCTAGGAGTCATCAGGTGGCTATTAGTGGAAGAAGTGTTTGTAGGCCGCGGGCTAAGATTATTGTACGGCTGTGAATTCGTTCGTAGTTAGAATTTGCTAGGCAGAAAAGTATAGAGGATGTAAGGCCGTGGGCAATTATCAGGGCGGTGGCTCCTATGTAGCTTCAGGGTGTTTGGATTAGGATTGCAACGATGACAAGTGCCATGTGGCTAATAGAGGAGTACGCGATGAGTGATTTCAGGTCCGTTTGACGAAGGCAAATTGAGCTGGTTATGATTATGCCTCATAGTGATAGCATGATGAATGGGTATGCTATAAAGTCGGTGATTGGATCTAGGAGAAGCGTAATTCGTAACATGCCGTATCCTCCTAGTTTTAGTAGGATTGCTGCAAGAACTATGGAGCCTGCAATTGGGGCTTCTACGTGGGCTTTGGGTAGTCAGAGATGAAGTCCGTATAGTGGTATTTTTACTATAAAGGCTATTATGCATGCTAGTCACATGAAGGTGTTGGATCAGGAGCTGGGTATTGGTTGTACTCAGTATTGTAGAATTAGGAAGTTTAGGGATCCTATTGTGTTTTGAATATAGATTAGTGCAACTAGTAAGGGTAGGGATCCTGCTAGTGTATAAAACAAGAAGTAGAGACCGGCATTTAGGCGTTCTGTTTGGTTCCCTCATCGGGTAATAATAATGAGTGTGGGAACTAGTGTTGCTTCAAATATAATATAAAAGAGAATTAGTTCTGTAGCAGAGAATGTCATAATTAGAAATAGTTGTAATAGGATTAGTATTGAGATGAAGAATTTTTTTCGGGCTGGGTTTTCTTTTGATAGGTGATGCTGGCTAGCTATAAGTATTAAGGGGAGGAGTCATATGGTTAGAATAAGTAGTGGTGTAGATAAGGAGTCGGAGAAGAAAGTTAATGAGAAGTTGAGGCTGTTATCGCCAAATTGGTTTATAAGGAGTAGGCTTGTAAGGCTAATTAGTAAGCTGTGGAGTGTGGAGTTAATTCAGATTATGTTATTTTTTGATAGCCAGGTTAGGGGTATAAGTATTATTGTGGAAATAATGTATTTTAGCATTGTAGCAGATTAAGGTTTTGTACGTAGTCGGTGCCGTATGTGTTTGATACCATTACTAGCAAGGATAGGCCTAGTGCTGCTTCGCAGGCTGCGAAAACTAGTAGAATAATGGGTATTATACTGGCTAAAGTGAAGTGTGAGTTTAGGATTATTAGGGTAGCTATAACGAATAAGGACAATATTATTCCTTCCAGGCATAGGAGGGAGGATATTAGGTGAGATCGATACATTAGTAATCCCGTGAGAGATACTATGAATGCTATTATAATATTTATGTATACGAGGGACATTTGGTACTTATGAGTTTGATCATAATCTAATGAGTCGAAATCATTTATTTTGGTTTAAACTAAGTACCATATTCGGTCCATTCTAATCCTTTTTGGGTTCATTCATAGGCTAGGCTTGTGGCTAGTAGGAAAATTAGGAGAAGGGATATAGTAAGCATTGTGTTAAGGTTAGTTGTTTGTGAGGCCCATGGTAGTGGTAGAAGTAGTGCAATTTCTAGATCGAAGAGGAGGAATGTGATAGCTACTAGAAAGAATTTTATGGAGAAAGGAAGGCGAGCAGATCCTATGGGGTCGAATCCACATTCGTATGGGCTTGTTTTTTCTGAGTATACGTTTAGTTGGGGGAGTCAGAATGCGATGGTCACGAGCAATGTAGCTAGTGTAAAGTTAGTTAGGAGGGTAATTATAAGGTTTATTGTTCTTTTTCGGGTTAGGCCGAAGCTAACTGATTGGAAGTCAGTTGTACTAATTAATACTAAAAGAACATGAGCCTCATCAGTAGATGGAAACATAGAGGAAAAGTCATACTACGTCTACGAAGTGTCAATATCAGGCAGCGGCTTCGAAGCCGAAATGGTGATTGGAGGTAAAGTGAAATTTTAGTTGGCGGAGGAAGCAGACAATTAAGAAAGTAGATCCAATAATGACATGGAGGCCGTGGAATCCTGTAGCTACGAAGAAAGTTGAGCCGTAAACTCCGTCTGAGATTGTAAAGGGAGCTTCATAGTATTCTGATGCTTGTAGAAGTGTAAAGTATACGCCTAACGTAATGGTGATGAATAAGGCTTGTAGCATGTGGTTACGGTTCCCTTCTATGAGGCTGTGGTGGGCTCAGGTAATGGAGACTCCTGAGGCTAGAAGGACAGAGGTGTTGAGTAGTGGGACTTCTAAGGGGTTAAGTGGGTGAATGCCTGTTGGGGGTCAGCAGCTGCCTAATTCGGGTGTAGGAGCAAGGCTTGAGTGATAGAAGGCTCAGAAGAAGCCAGTGAAGAATAGGACTTCGGAGACGATGAAGAGGATTATTCCGTAGCGAAGGCTTTTTTGGACAGCAGGAGTATGGTGGCCTTGAAAGGTACTTTCTCGGATTACATCTCGTCATCATTGGTATATTGTAAGTATGTTTGTTGTTAGGCCTAGGGTCAGTAGAGCTGTTGAATTGAAGTGAAATCACATGATGAGGCCAGATGTTATTAGGAGGGCAGATAGTGCTCCTGTGAGGGGTCAGGGACTTGGGTTTACTATGTGATAGGCGTGGGTTTGGTGTGTCATTATGTATTGTCGTGCAGATATAAGCTAACTAGGAGGGTGAATACGTAGGCTTGAACTATAGCTACTGCGAATTCGAGGATTGTTAGTAGAGCTAAAATAGTAAATGTAATAAGTGCTGTTGTGGTATTGATATTTAATAATGCAAGGGTAGCTCCTCCGATTAAGTGAATTAATAAGTGCCCTGCTGTGATGTTGGCTGTTAATCGTACGGCAAGGGCTACTGGTTGGATGAAGAGGCTGATGGTTTCGATAATTACCAGTATTGGGATTAGTGGGGTAGGTGTTCCTTGTGGTAGGAAGTGGGCGAGTGATGCTTTGGTTTTGTTGCGGAAGCCTGTAACTACGGCCCCTGCTCATAGGGGAATAGCCATGCCTAAATTTATTGATAGTTGTGTGGTTGGTGTAAATGAATGGGGTAATAAGCCTAATAAATTTGTAGACCCAATAAATAGAATTAGGGACATTAATATCAATGTTCATGTTTGTCCTTTGGTGTTGTGAGTGCTTATTATTTGTTTTGACATGAGTTGAAGTGCTCATTGTTGGAGGGAGATAAGGCGGTTATTAATTAGTCGGTTTGATGTAGGAAATAGTAAGCTAGGGAATATAATGACGAGAGTAACAAGGGGGAGGCCTAGAATTACAGGGGTAATGAAAGAGGTAAATAGATTTTCGTTCATTTTGTTTCTCAAGGGGCGTCTTGTTTTGGCGTTTTTGTTGTTATTAATTTTGGGTTATAGTAGAAATCGTGTTTTGAGATTTTTAATTGGAGAACAATAAAGAGGACTAAAAATATTGATAGAATTGTCGTGAGTCACGTTGATGTGTCTAGTTGTGGCATGTCATCAAGGAGAGTGTTGTGCTCTCGGTCTTTAACTTAAAAGGTTAATGCTGGCATAGCTTCTTGATGACTTATAACATTGATGCAGATCACTTTTCAAAATATTCTAATGGGACTAGTTCGAGAACGATTGGTATGAAACTATGATTTGATCCGCAGATTTCTGAGCATTGGCCGTAAAATAGGCCTGGACGAGTTGATATGAGGGTTGTTTGATTTAAACGGCCTGGAATTGCGTCTGTTTTTAGTCCTAGAGAGGGAACTGCTCATGAGTGTAAAACGTCTTCGGAGGAGATTAGTATTCGAATTGTTATTTCTATAGGTAATACAGCTCGGTTATCTACTTCTAGTAATCGTAGTTCTCCAGGTTTCAATTCTGATGTTGGAATTATATAGGAGTCGAAGCTTAAGTCTTCATAGTCTGTGTACTCATAACTTCAGTATCATTGATGTCCTATGGTCTTTACTGTGAGAGATGGGTTGTTGATTTCGTCTATTATGTATAGAATTCGTAGGGATGGGAGAGCAATTATAATCAGAATAATGGCTGGTAGAATGGTTCAGATTGTTTCTACTTCTTGTGCGTCTATGGTGCTGGTATGGGTTAGTTTTGTTGTTAGTATCAGTAAGATAATATAGAGTACTAGTGAGCTAATTAGGAAAACAATTATCAGAGTGTGATCGTGAAAGTGTAGCAGTTCTTCTATGATGGGTGATGTTGCGTCTTGAAAGCCTAGCTGTACGGGATATGCCATATGAGATGTACGGGACTTTCACCTGTAATTTAATCTTGACAAGGTTATGTAATGTTTTACTAACATCTCGTTTATTGAGAGAGACATAGTGGTTATGGTGTTGGCTTGAAACCGATAATAGGGGGTTCAATTCCTTCCTCTCTTATTTTAGGTTAATGTATGTAGGTTCTTCAAATGTGTGATATGGTGGAGGGCATCCGTTTAGTCATTCTAGATTTGTTGTGGTTAGGTCCACGGTTAAGACTTCCCGTTTGGATGCAAATGCTTCTCA
>NW_026291905.1:0-178015 GCF_023091745.1 Budorcas taxicolor | reverse complement strand
CTAGCAACTCGCATGGGGACTGGCCCTTCCTGAGGCCACCAGAGCGGGTCCCTGAGGTCCCCGTCGTTACTCGAGAAGACCTGCCGCAACTCGAGAAATCCAGGAGGTTCTCCCCTCCATGTGAGAGGAGGCCCATTTCCGATGAGGCTTCTCGGGGCTAATCACACCTCACCTCTGGAACGTCGAAAGGGTCCTTCACACCCTTGGTGCAACTCAAGAAGTTCCCCGACATACCCGTCTCCACTCGAGAGGAAACACGAGGGTCCTGCCCACATCCAGAGGTGCCCCGTTTCCACCTCGTAGCTCGAGGTGAGGGATCCTTTCCCTGCTTCGTCGGGAAAGAATTCCCGGCGTTCCCGTCGCATCTCAAGAGGAGGCCCTCTCATCAGGAACGTCGAGAGGAACTCCAGGGTCGTGCCACCATTCCAAGAGTCCCCCAGATGTCTCAGTCCATTCCAGAGGAACCTCTTTTCCCTTCATCGGCTCGTGTTTCACGCCGAGGATCGACTCACACCAAGGTGGCACTTGGCACAGCCCTGTGGGAAAGCCTCGTCGGAAAGCCTCGAGGGAAAGCCTCGAGGGAAACACACAGATCCCTTGATCCACGTGACAGGAAGCGTGACCCTACTGCTGCAGCTCGGGAGGAAAGCGCACGTGCATGCCCCCACTCGAGACGAGGCCTGACTCCCCTGGGGAGACTGAGAGGCACCCCAAGACCCATGTCAAAACTGGAGAGGAATCCTCAGGTTCCGGCCCCGACTCCACACAAGGTCTTAGGCCCGGCATCGACAGGAGAGGAATCCCGAGATGGCCCCTAGCAACTCGCATGGGAAATTGCCCTTCCTGAGGCCACCAGAGCGGGTCCCTGAGGTCCCGGTCGTAACTCGAGAAGACCTGCCGCAACTCGAGAATATCCAGGAGGTTCTCCCCTGCAGGCGAGATGAGGCCCTTTTCCGCAGAGGCTTCTCGCGGCTAATCACACCTCAACTCTGGAACGTCGAAAGGGTCCTTCACACCCTGGGTGCAACTCAAGAAGTTCCCCGACATACCCGTCTCCACTCGAGAGGAAACACGGGGGTCCCGCCCACATCCAGAGGAACCCCGTTTCGGCCTCGTAGCTCGAGGTGAGGGATCCTTTCCCTGCTTCTTCGGGAAAGAATTCCCGGCGTTCCCGTCGCATTTCAAGAGGAGGCCCTCTCATCAGGAACGGCGAGAGTAACTCCAGGTTCGTGCCACCATTCCAAGAGTTCCCCAGATGTCTCAGTCCATTCCAGAGGAACCTCTTTTCCCTTCACCGGCTTGTCTTTCACGCCGAGGATCGACTCACACCAAGGTGGCACTTGGCACAGCCCTGTGGGAAGGCCTCGTCAGAAAGCCTGGACGGAAAGCCTCGAGGGAAAGACACAGATCCCTTGATCCACGTGACAGGAAGCGTGACCCTACTGCTGCTGCTCGGGAGGAAAGCGCACGTGCATGCCCCCACTCGAGACGAGGCCTGACTCCCCTGGGGAGACTGAGAGGCACCCCAAGACCCATGTCAACACTGGAGAGGAATCCTCAGGTTCCGGCCCCGACTCCACACAAGGTCTTAGGCCCCGGCATCGACAGGAGAGGAATCCCGAGATGGCCCCTAGCAACTCGCATGGTGCCTGGCCCTTCCTGAGGCCACGAGAGCGGGTCCCTGAGGTCCCCATCGTATCTCGCGAAGAACTGCCCCAACTCGAGAAAATCCAGGAGGTTCTCCCCTCCAGGAGAGAGGAGGCCCATTTCCGCAGAGGTTTCTCGGGGCTAATCACACCTCACCTCTGGAACGTCGAAAGGGTCCTTCACAACCTTGGTGCAACTCAAGAAGTTCCCCGTAATACCCGTCTCCACTCGAGAGGAAACACGAGGGTCCCGCCCACATCCAGAGGAGCCCCGTTTCCGCCTCGTAGCTCGAGGTGAGGGATCCTATCCCTGCTTCGTCGGTAAGGAATTCCCGGCGTTCACGTCGCATCTCAAGAGGGGCCCTCTCATCAGGAACGGCGAGAGGAACTCCAGGGTCGTGCCACCATTCCAAGAGTCTCCCAGATGTCTCAGTCCATTCCAGAGGAACCTCTTTTCCCTTCACCGGCTCGTTTTTCACGCCGAGGATCGACTCACACCAAGATGGCACTTGGCACAGCCCTGTGGGAAAGCCTCGTGGGAAAGCCTCGAGGGAAAGCCTAGAGGGAAAGCCACAGATCCCTTGATCCACGTGACAGGAAGGGTGACCCTACTGCTGCAGCTCGGGAGGGAAGCGCACGTGCATGCCCCCACATGAGACGAGGCCTGACTCCCCTGGGGAGACTCAGAGGCACCCCAAGATCCATTTCAACACTGGAGAGGAATCCTCAGGTTCCGGCCCCGACTCCACACAAGGTCTTAATCCCCGGCATCGACGGGAGAGGAATCCCGAGATAGCCCCTAGCAACTCGCATGGGGACTGGCCCTTCCTGAGGCCACAAGAGCGGGTCCCTGAGGTCCCTGTCGTTACTCGAGAAGACCTGCCGCAACTCGAGAAAATCCAGGAGGTTCTCCCCTCCATGCGAGACGAGGCCCATTTCCGATGAGGCTTCTCGGGGCTGATCACACCTCACCTCTGGAACTTCGAAAGGGTCCTTCACACCCTTGGTGCAAATCAAGAAGTTCCCCGACATACCCGTCTCCACTCGAGAGGAAACACGAGGGTCCCGCCCACATCCAGAGGAGCCCCGTTTCCACCTCGTAGCTCGAGATGAGGGATCCTTTCCCTGCTTCGTCGGAAAGAGTTCCCGGCGTTCCCGTCGCATCTCAAGAGGACGCCCTCTCAACAGGAATGGCGAGAGGAACTCCAGGGTCGTGCCAGCATTCCAAGAGTCCCCCAGATGTCTCAGTCCATTCCAGAGGAACCTCTTTTCCCTTCACCCGCTCGTCTTTCACGCCGAGGATCGACTCCCACCAAGGTGGCACGTGGCACAGCCCTGTGGGAAAGCCTCGTGGGAAAGCCTCGAGGGACAAGCCTAGAGGGAAACCACAGATCCCTTGATCCACGTGACAGGAAGCGTGACACTACTGCAGCAGCTCGGGAGGAAAGCGCACGTGCATGTCCCCACGCGAGACGAGGCCTGACTCCCCTGGGGAGACTCAGAAGCACCCCAAGATCCATGGCAACACTGGAGAGAAATCCTCAAGTTCCGGGCCCGACTCCACACAAGGACTGAGGCCGCGGAATGGACGAGAGAGGAATCCCGAGAGGCCCCATAGCAAATCGCACGGGGACTGGCCTTTCCTGAAGGCCACCAGAGCGGGTCCCTGAGGTCCCCGTCGTAACTCGAGAAGACCTGCCGCAACTCGAGAAAATCCAGGAGGTTCTCCCCTCCAGGCGAGATGAGGCCCATTTCCGCAGAGGCTTCTCGGGACTAATCACACCTCACGTCTGGAACGTCAAAAGGGTCCTTCACACCCTTGGTGCAACTCAAGAAGTTCCCCGACATACCTGTCTCCACTCGAGAGGAAACACGAGGGTCCCGCCCACATCCAGAGGAGCCCCGTTTCCGCATCGGAGCTCGAGGTGAGGGATCCTTTCCCTGCTTCGTCGGGAAAGAATTCCCGGCATTCCCGTTGCATCTCAAGAGGAGGCCCTCTCAACAGGAACGGCGAGAGGAACTCCAGGGTCGTGCCACCATTCCAAGAGTCCCCCAGATGTCTCAGTCCATTCCAGAGGAACCTCTTTTCCCTTCACCGGCTCGTCTTTCACGCCGAGGATCGACTCACACCAAGGTGGCACTTGGCACAGCCCTGTGGGAAAGCCTCATCGGAAAGCCTGGAGGGAAAGCCTTGATGGAAAGCCACAGATTCGTTGATCCACGTGACAGGCAGCGTGACCCTATTGCTGCAGCTCGGGAGGGAAGGGGACGTGCATGCCCCCACTCGAGACGAGGCCTGACTCCCCTGGGGAGAATCAGAGGCACCCCAAGATCCATGTCAACACTGCAGAGGAATGCTCAGGTTCCGGCCCCGACTCCACACAAGGTCTTAGGCCCCGTCATCGACGGGAGAGGAATCCCGAGATGGCCCCTAGCAAATCGCATGGTGCCTGGCCCTTCCTGAGGCCAACAGAGCGGGTCCCTGAGGTCCCCGTCGTAACTCGAGAAGACCTGCCGCAACTCGAGAAAATCCAGGAGGTTCTCCCCTGCAGGGGAGTGGAGGCCCATTTCCGCAGAGGCTTCTCGCGGCTAATCACACCTCAACTCTGGAACGTCGAAAGGGTCCTTCACACCCTGGGTGCAACTCAAGAAGTTCCCCGACATACCCGTCTCCACTCGAGAGGAAACAGGGGGGTCCCGCCCACATCCAGAGGAGCCCCGTTTCGGCCTCGTAGCTCGAGGTGAGGGATCCTTTCACTGCTTCGTCGGGAAAGAATTCCCGGCGTTCCCGTCGCATCTCAAGAGGAGGCCCTCTCATCAGGAACGGCGAGAGGAACTCCAGGGTCGTGCCACCATTCCAAGAGTCCTCCAGATGTCTCTGTCCATTCCAGAGGAACCTCTTTTCCCTTCACCGGCTCGTCTTTCACGCCGAGGATCGACTCACACCAAGGTGGCACTTGGCACAGCCCTGTGGGAAAGTCTCGTGGGAAAGCCTCGTGGGAAATCTTCGAGGGCAAGCCTCGAGGGAAAGCCACAGATCCCTTGATCCACGTGAAAGGAAGCGTGACCCTACTGCTGCAGCTTGGGAGGGAAGCGCACGTGCATGGCCTCACTCGATATGAGGCCTGACTCCTCTGGGGAGAATCAGAGGCACCCCAGCATCCATGTCAACACTGCAGAGGAATGCTCAGGTTCCGGCCCCGACTCCACACAATGTCTTAGGCCCTGGAATCGACGGGAGAGGAATCCCGAGATGGCCTCCAGCAACTCGCATGGGGACTGGCCCTTCCTGAGGCCACCAGAGCGGGTCCCTGAAGTCCCCGGCTTAACTCGAGAAGACCTGCCGCAACTCAAGAATATCCAGGAGGTTCTCCCCTGCAGGCGAGATAAGGCCCATTTCCGCAGAGGCTTCCCGGGGCTAATCACACCTCACCTCTGGAACGTCGAAAGGGTCCTTCACACCCTTAGTGCAACTCAAGAAGTTCCTCGACATACCCGTCTCCACTCGAGAGGAAACACGAGGGTCCCGCCCACATCCAGAGGAGCCCCGTTTCCACCTCGTAGCTCGAGGTGAGGGATCCTTTCCCTGCTTCTTCAGGAAAGAATGCCCGGCGTTCCCGTCGCATCTCAAGAGGAGGCCCTCTCATCAGGAACGGCGAGAGTAACTCCAGGGTCGTGCCACCATTCCAAGAGTCCCCCAGATGTCTCAGTCCATTCCAGAGGAACCTCTTTTCCCTTCACCGGCTCGTCTTTCACGCCGAGGATCGACTCACACCAAGGTGGCACTTGGCACAGCCCTGTGGGAAGGCCTCGTCAGAAAGCCTCGAGGGAAAGCCTCGAGGGAAAGACACAGATCCCTTGATCCACGTGACAGGAAGCGTGACCCTACTGCTGCAGCTCGGGAGGGAAGCGCACGTGCATGCCCCCACTCGAGACGAGGCCTGACTCCCCTGGGGAGACTGAGAGGCACCCCAAGACCCATGTCAACACTGGAGAGGAATCCTCAGGTTCCAGCCCCGACTCCACAGAAGGTCTTAGGCCCCGGCATCGACAGGAGAGGAATCCCGAGATGGTCCCTAGCAACTCGCATGGTGCCTGGTGCTTCCTGAGGCCACCAGAGTGGGTCCCTGAGGTCCCCGTCGTAACTCGAGAAGACCTGCGGCAACTCGGGAATATCCCGGAGGTTCTCCCCTGCATGCGAGATGAGGCCCATTTCCGCAGAGGCTTCTCGGGGCTAATCACACCTCACGTCTGGAACGTCGAAAGGGTCCTTCACACCCTTGGTGCAACTCAAGAAGTTCCCCGACATACACGTCTCCACTCGAGAGGAAACACGAGGGTCCCGCCCACATCCAGAGGAGCCCCGTTTCCGCCTCGGAGCTCGAGGTGAGGGATCCTTTCCCTGCTTCGTCGGGAAAGAATTCCCGGCGTTCCCGTCGCATCTCAAGAGGAGGCCCTCTCAACAGGAACGGCGAGAGGAACTCCGGGGTCGTGCCACCATTCCAAGAGTCCCCCATATGTCTCTGTCCATTCCAGAGGAAACTCTTTTCCCTTCACCGGCTCGTCTTTCACGCCGAGGATCGACTCACACCAAGATGGCACTTGGCACAGCCCTGTGGGAAAGCCTCGTGGGAAAGCCTCGAGGGAAAGCCTCGAGGGAAAGCCACAGATCCCTTGACCCACGTGACAGGAAGCGTGACCCTACAGCTGCAGCACGGGAGGGAAGCGCACGTGCATGCCCCCACTCGAGACGAGGCCTGACTCCCCTTGGGAGACTCAGAGACACCCCAAGATCCATTTCAACACTGGGGAGGAATCCTCAGGTTCCGGCCCCGACTCCACACAAGGTCTTAGGTCCCGGCATCGACGGGAGAGGAATCCCGAGATGGCCCCTAGCAACTCGCATGGGGACTGGCCCTTCCTGAGGCCACCAGAGCGGGTCCCTGAGGTCCCCGTCGTTACTCGAGAAGACCTGCCGCAACTCGAGAAAATCCAGGAGGTTCTCCCCTCCATGTGAGAGGAGGCCCATTTCCGATGAGGCTTCTCGGGGCTAATCACACCTCACCTCTGGAACGTCGAAAGGGTCCTTCACACCCTTGGTGCAACTCAAGAAGTTCCCCGACATACCCGTCTCCACTCGAGAGGAAACACGAGGGTCCTGCCCACATCCAGAGGTGCCCCGTTTCCACCTCGTAGCTCGAGGTGAGGGATCCTTTCCCTGCTTCGTCGGGAAAGAATTCCCGGCGTTCCCGTCGCATCTCAAGAGGAGGCCCTCTCATCAGGAACGTCGAGAGGAACTCCAGGGTCGTGCCACCATTCCAAGAGTCCCCCAGATGTCTCAGTCCATTCCAGAGGAACCTCTTTTCCCTTCATCGGCTCGTGTTTCACGCCGAGGATCGACTCACACCAAGGTGGCACTTGGCACAGCCCTGTGGGAAAGCCTCGTCGGAAAGCCTCGAGGGAAAGCCTCGAGGGAAACACACAGATCCCTTGATCCACGTGACAGGAAGCGTGACCCTACTGCTGCAGCTCGGGAGGAAAGCGCACGTGCATGCCCCCACTCGAGACGAGGCCTGACTCCCCTGGGGAGACTGAGAGGCACCCCAAGACCCATGTCAAAACTGGAGAGGAATCCTCAGGTTCCGGCCCCGACTCCACACAAGGTCTTAGGCCCGGCATCGACAGGAGAGGAATCCCGAGATGGCCCCTAGCAACTCGCATGGGAAATTGCCCTTCCTGAGGCCACCAGAGCGGGTCCCTGAGGTCCCGGTCGTAACTCGAGAAGACCTGCCGCAACTCGAGAATATCCAGGAGGTTCTCCCCTGCAGGCGAGATGAGGCCCTTTTCCGCAGAGGCTTCTCGCGGCTAATCACACCTCAACTCTGGAACGTCGAAAGGGTCCTTCACACCCTGGGTGCAACTCAAGAAGTTCCCCGACATACCCGTCTCCACTCGAGAGGAAACACGGGGGTCCCGCCCACATCCAGAGGAACCCCGTTTCGGCCTCGTAGCTCGAGGTGAGGGATCCTTTCCCTGCTTCTTCGGGAAAGAATTCCCGGCGTTCCCGTCGCATTTCAAGAGGAGGCCCTCTCATCAGGAACGGCGAGAGTAACTCCAGGTTCGTGCCACCATTCCAAGAGTTCCCCAGATGTCTCAGTCCATTCCAGAGGAACCTCTTTTCCCTTCACCGGCTTGTCTTTCACGCCGAGGATCGACTCACACCAAGGTGGCACTTGGCACAGCCCTGTGGGAAGGCCTCGTCAGAAAGCCTGGACGGAAAGCCTCGAGGGAAAGACACAGATCCCTTGATCCACGTGACAGGAAGCGTGACCCTACTGCTGCTGCTCGGGAGGAAAGCGCACGTGCATGCCCCCACTCGAGACGAGGCCTGACTCCCCTGGGGAGACTGAGAGGCACCCCAAGACCCATGTCAACACTGGAGAGGAATCCTCAGGTTCCGGCCCCGACTCCACACAAGGTCTTAGGCCCCGGCATCGACAGGAGAGGAATCCCGAGATGGCCCCTAGCAACTCGCATGGTGCCTGGCCCTTCCTGAGGCCACGAGAGCGGGTCCCTGAGGTCCCCATCGTATCTCGCGAAGAACTGCCCCAACTCGAGAAAATCCAGGAGGTTCTCCCCTCCAGGAGAGAGGAGGCCCATTTCCGCAGAGGTTTCTCGGGGCTAATCACACCTCACCTCTGGAACGTCGAAAGGGTCCTTCACAACCTTGGTGCAACTCAAGAAGTTCCCCGTAATACCCGTCTCCACTCGAGAGGAAACACGAGGGTCCCGCCCACATCCAGAGGAGCCCCGTTTCCGCCTCGTAGCTCGAGGTGAGGGATCCTATCCCTGCTTCGTCGGTAAGGAATTCCCGGCGTTCACGTCGCATCTCAAGAGGGGGCCCTCTCATCAGGAACGGCGAGAGGAACTCCAGGGTCGTGCCACCATTCCAAGAGTCTCCCAGATGTCTCAGTCCATTCCAGAGGAACCTCTTTTTCCTTCACCGGCTCGTTTTTCACGCCGAGGATCGACTCACACCAAGATGGCACTTGGCACAGCCCTGTGGGAAAGCCTCGTGGGAAAGCCTCGAGGGAAAGCCTAGAGGGAAAGCCACAGATCCCTTGATCCACGTGACAGGAAGGGTGACCCTACTGCTGCAGCTCGGGAGGGAAGCGCACGTGCATGCCCCCACATGAGACGAGGCCTGACTCCCCTGGGGAGACTCAGAGGCACCCCAAGATCCATTTCAACACTGGAGAGGAATCCTCAGGTTCCGGCCCCGACTCCACACAAGGTCTTAGGCCCCGGCATCGACGGGAGAGGAATCCCGAGATAGCCCCTAGCAACTCGCATGGGGACTGGCCCTTCCTGAGGCCACAAGAGCGGGTCCCTGAGGTCCCCGTCGTTACTCGAGAAGACCTGCCGCAACTCGAGAAAATCCAGGAGGTTCTCCCCTCCATGCGAGACGAGGCCCATTTCCGATGAGGCTTCTCGGGGCTGATCACACCTCACCTCTGGAACTTCGAAAGGGTCCTTCACACCCTTGGTGCAAATCAAGAAGTTCCCCGACATACCCGTCTCCACTCGAGAGGAAACACGAGGGTCCCGCCCACATCCAGAGGAGCCCCGTTTCCACCTCGTAGCTCGAGATGAGGGATCCTTTCCCTGCTTCGTCGGGAAAGAGTTCCCGGCGTTCCCGTCGCATCTCAAGAGGACGCCCTCTCAACAGGAATGGCGAGAGGAACTCCAGGGTCGTGCCAGCATTCCAAGAGTCCCCCAGATGTCTCAGTCCATTCCAGAGGAACCTCTTTTCCCTTCACCCGCTCGTCTTTCACGCCGAGGATCGACTCCCACCAAGGTGGCACGTGGCACAGCCCTGTGGGAAAGCCTCGTGGGAAAGCCTCGAGGGACAGCCTAGAGGGAAACCACAGATCCCTTGATCCACGTGACAGGAAGCGTGACACTACTGCAGCAGCTCGGGAGGAAAGCGCACGTGCATGTCCCCACGCGAGACGAGGCCTGACTCCCCTGGGGAGACTCAGAAGCACCCCAAGATCCATGGCAACACTGGAGAGAAATCCTCAAGTTCCGGGCCCGACTCCACACAAGGACTGAGGCTGCGGAATGGACGAGAGAGGAATCCCGAGAGGCCCCATAGCAAATCGCACGGGGACTGGCCTTTCCTGAAGGCCACCAGAGCGGGTCCCTGAGGTCCCCGTCGTAACTCGAGAAGACCTGCCGCAACTCGAGAAAATCCAGGAGGTTCTCCCCTCCAGGCGAGATGAGGCCCATTTCCGCTGAGGCGTCTCGAGGCTGATCACACCTCACCTCTGGAACTTCGAAAGGGTCCTTCACACCCTTGGTGCAAATCAAGAAGTTCCCCGACATACCCGTCTCCACTCGGGAGGAAACACGAGGGTCCCGCCCACATCCAGAGGAGCCCCGTTTCCACCTCGTAGCTCGAGATGAGGGCACCTTTCCGTACTTCGTCGGGAAAGAGTTCCCGGCGTTCCCGTCGCATCTCAAGAGGACGCCCTCTCAACAGGAATGGCGAGAGGAACTCCAGGGTCGTGCCAGCATTCCAAGAGTCCCCCAGATATCTCAGTCCATTCCAGAGGAACCTCTTTTCCCTTCACCCGCTCGTCTTTCACGCCGAGGATCGACTCCCACCAAGGTGGCACGTGGCACAGCCCTGTGGGAAAGCCTCGTGGGAAAGCCTCGAGGGACAGCCTAGAGGGAAACCACAGATCCCTTGATCCACGTGACAGGAAGCGTGACACTACTGCAGCAGCTCGGGAGGAAAGCGCACGTGCATGCCCCCACTCGAGACGAGGCCTGACTACCCTGGGGAGACTCAGAAGCACCCCAAGATCCATGGCAACACTGGAGAGAAATCCTCAAGTTCCGGGCCCGACTCCACACAAGGACTGAGGCCGCGGCATGGACGGGAGAGGAATCCCGAGAGGCCCCCTAGCAAATCGCACGGGGACTGGCCTTTCCTGAAGGCCACCAGAGCGGGTCCCTGAGGTCCACGTCGTAACTCGAGAAGACCTGCCGCAACTCGAGAAAATCCAGGAGGTTCTCCCCTCCAGGCGAGATGAGGCCCATTTCCGCTGAGGCGTCTCGAGGCTGATCACACCTCACCTCTGGAACTTCGAAAGGGTCCTTCACACCCTTGGTGCAAATCAAGAAGTTCCCCGACATACCCGGCTCCACTCGAGAGGAAACACGAGGGTCCCGCCCACATCCAGAGGAGCCCCGTTTCCACCTCGTAGCTCGAGATGAGGGATCCTTTCCCTGCTTCATCGGAAAGAGTTCCCGGCGTTCCCGTCGCATCTCAAGAGGAGGCCCTCTCGAGAGGATCGACGAGAGGAACTTCAGGGTCGTGCCACCATTCCCAGAGTCCCCCAGATGTCTCAGTCCATTCCAGAGGAACCTCTTTTCCCTTCACCGGCTCGTCTTTCACGCCGAGGATCGACTCACACCAAGATGGCACGTGGCACAGCCCTGTGGGAAAGTCTCGTGGGAAAGCCTCGTGGGACATCCTCAAGGGAAAGCCACAGATCCCTTGATGCACGTGACAGGATGCGTGACACTACTGCTGCAGCTCGGGAGGAAAGCGAACGTGCGTGCCCGAACTCGAGACGAGGCCTGACTCCCCTGGGGAGACTCAGAAGCACCCCAAGATACATGGCAACCCTGGAGAGCAATCCTCAGGTTCCGGCCCCGACTCCACACAAGGACTGAGGCCGCGGCATGGACGGGAGAGGAATCCCGAGAGGCCCCCTAGCAAATCGCACAGGGACTGGCCTTTCCTGAAGGCCACCAGAGCGGGTCCCTGAGGTCCCCGTCGTAACTCGAGAAGACCTGCCGCAACTCGAGAAAATCCAGGAGGTTCTCCCCTCCAGGCGAGATGAGGCCCATTTCCGCTGAGGCGTCTCGAGGCTGATCACACCTCACCTCTGGAACTTCGAAAGGGTCCTTCACACCCTTGGTGCAAATCAAGAAGTTCCCCGACATACCCGTCTCCACTCGAGAGGAAAGACGAGGGTCCCGCCCACATCCAGAGGAGCCCCGTTTCCACCTCGTAGCTCGAGATGAGGGATCCTTTCCCTGCTTCGTCGGGAAAGAGTTCCCGGCGTTGCCGTCGCAGCTCAGGAGGAGGCCCTCTCAACAGGAACGGCGAGAGGAACTCCAGGGTCGTGCCAGCATTCCAAGAGTCCCCCAGATGTCTCAGTCCATTCCAGAGGAACCTCTTTTCCCTTCACCGGCTCGTCTTTCACGCCGAGGATCGACTCACCCCAAGGTGGCACGTGGCACAGCCCTGTGGGAAAGACTCGTGGCAAAGCCTCGTGGGACAGCCTCAAGGGAAAGCCACAGATCCCTTGATGCACGTGACAGAAAGCGTGACACTACTGCTGCAGCTCGGGAGGAAAGCGAACGTGCATGCCCCAACTCGAGACGAGGCCTGACTCCCCTGGGGAGACTCAGAAGCACCCCAAGATCCATGGCAACCCTGGAGAGCAATCCTCAGGTTCCGGCCCCGACTCCACACAAAGTCTTCGGCCCCGGCATGGACGGGAGAGGAATCCCGAGATGGCCCCTAGCAACTCGCATGGGGACTGGCCTTTCCTGAGGCCACCAGAGCGCGTCCCTGAGGTCCCCGTCGTAACTCGAGAAGACCTGCCGCAACTCGAGAAAATCCAGGAGGTTCTCCCCTCAAGGCGAGATGAGGCCCATTTCCGCTGAGGCGTCTCGAGGCTGATCACACGTCACCTCTGGAACTTCGCAAGGGTCCTTCACACCCTTGGTTCAAATCAAGAAGTTCCCCGACATACCCGTCTCTCACTCGAGAGGAAACACGAGGGTCCCGACCACATCCAGAGGAGCCCCGTTTCCGCCTCGTAGTTCGAGATGAGGGATCCTTTCCCTGCTTCGTCGGGAAAGAGTTCCCGGCCTTCCCGTCGCATCTCAAGAGGAGGCCCTCTCAACAGGAATGGCGAGAGGAACTCCAGGGCCGTGCCAGCATTCCAAGAGTCCCCCAGATGTCCCAGTCCATTCCAGAGGAACCTCTTTTCCCTTCACCGGCTCGTCTTTCACGCCGAGGATCGACTCACACCAAGGTGGCACGTGGCACAGCCCTGTGGGAAAGCCTCGTGGCAAAGCCTCGAGGGACAGCCTCAAGGGAAAGCCACAGATCCCTTGATGCACGTGACAGAAAGCGTGACACTACTGCTGCAGCTCGGGAGGAAAGCGAACGTGCATGCCCCAACTCGAGACGAGGCCTGACTCCCCTGGGGAGTCTCAGAAGCACCCCAAGATCCAGGGCAACCCTGGAGCGGAATCCTCAGGTTCCCGCCCCGACTCCACACAAGGACTGAGGCCGCGGCATGGACGGGAGAGGAATCCCGAGAGGCCCCCTAGCAAATCGCACGGGGACTGGCCTTTCCTGAGGCCACCAGAGCGGGTCCCTGAGGTCCCCGTCGTAACTCGAGAAGACCTGCCGCAACTCGAGAATATCCATGAGGTTCTGCCCTGCAGGCGAAATGAGACCCTTTTCCGCAGAGGCTTCTCGGGGCTAATCACACCTCACCTCTGGAACGTCGAAAGGGTCCTTCCCACCCTTGGTGCAACTCAAGAAGTTCCCCGACATACCCGTCTCCATTCGAGAGGAAACACGAGGGTCCTGCCCACATCCAGAGGAGCCCCGTTTCCGCCTCGCAGCTTGAGATGAGGGATCCTTTCCCTGCTTCGTCGGGAAAGAGTTCCCGGCGTTCCCATCGCATCTAAAGAGGAGGCCCTCTCAACAGGAACGGCGAGAGGAACTCCAGGGTCGTACCACCATTCCAAGAGTCCCCCAGATGTCTCAGTCCATCCCAGAGGAACCTCTTTTCCCTTCACCGGCTCGTCTTTCACGCCGAGGATCGACTCACACCAAGGTGGCACGTGGCACAGCCCTGTGGGAAAGCCTCGTGGGAAAGCCTCGAGGGACAGCCTCGAGGGAAACCACAGATCCCTTGATCCACATGACAGGAAGCGTGACAATACTGCTGCAGCTCGGGAGCAAAGCGCACGTGCATGCCCCCACTCGAGACGAGGCCTGACTCCCCTGGGGAGACTCAGAAGCACCCCAAGATCCATGGCAACACTGGAGAGGAATCCTCAGGTACCGGCCCCGGCTCCACACAAGGTCTTAGGCCCCGGCATGGACGGAAGAGGAATCCCGAGATGGCCTCTAGCATCTCGCACGGGGACTGGCCTTTCCTGAGGCCACCAGAGCGAGTCCCTGAGTTCCCCGTGGTAACTTGAGAAGACCTGCCGCAACTCGAGAAAATCCAGGAGGTTCTTCCCTCCAGGCGAGATGAGGCCCATTTCCGCTGAGGCGTCTCGAGGCTGATCACTCCTCACCTCGGGGACTTCGCAAGGGTCCTTCACACCCTTGGTGCAAATCAAGATGTTCCCCGACATACCCGTCTCCACTCGAGAGGAAACACGAGGGTCCCGCCCACATCCAGAGGAGCCCCGTTTCCGCCTCGTAGCTCGAGATGAGGGATCCTTTCCCTGCTTCGTCGGGAGAGTTCCCGGCGTTCCCGTCGCATCTCAAGAGGAGGCCCTCTCAACAGGAACGGCGAGAGGAACTCCAGGGTCGTGCCAGCATTCCAAGAGTCCCACAGATGTCTCAGTCCATTCCAGAGGAACCTCTTTTGCCTTCACCCGCTCGTCTTTCACGCCGAGGATCGACTCACACCAAGGTGGCACGTGGCACAGCCCTGTGGGAAAGACTCGTGGGAAAGCCTCGAGGGACAGCCTCGAGGGAAACCACAGATCCCTTGATCCACGTGACAGGAAGCGTGACAATATTGCTGCAGCTCGGGAGGAAAGCGCACGTGCATGCCCCCACTCGAGACGTGGCCTGACTCCCCTGGGGAGACTCAGAAGCACCCCAAGATCCATGGCAACACTGGAGAGGAATCCTCAGGTTCCGGCCCCGACTCCACACAAGGACTGAGGCCCCGGCATGGACGGGAGAGGAATCCCGAGATGGCCTCTAGCATCTCGAACGGGGACTGGCCTTTCCTGAGGCCACCAGAGCGCGTCCCTGAGGTCCCCGTGGTAACTTGAGAAGACCTGCTGCAACTCGAGAAAATCCAGGAGGTTCTCCCCTCCAGGCGAGATGATGCCCATTTCCGCTGAGGCATCTCGAGGCTGATCACACCTCACCTCTGGAACTTCGCAAGGGTCCTTCACACCCTTGGTTCAAATCAAGAAGTTCCCCGACATACCCGTCTCTCACTCGAGAGGAAACACGAGGGTCCCGCCCACATCCAGAGGAGCCCCGTTTCCGCCTCGTAGTTCGAGATGAGGGATCCTTTCCCTGCTTCGTCGGGAAAGAGTTCCCGGCGTTCCCGTGGCATCTCAAGAGGAGGCCCTCTCAACAGGAATGGCGAGAGGAACTCCAGGGCCGTGCCAGCATTCCAAGAGTCCCCCAGATGTCCCAGTCCATTCCAGAGGAACCTCTTTTCCCTTCACCGGCTCGTCTTTCACGCCGAGGATCGACTCACACCAAGGTGGCACGTGGCACAGCCCTGTGGGAAAGCCTCGTGGCAAAGCCTCGAGGGACAGCCTCAAGGGAAAGCCACAGATCCCTTGATGCACGTGACAGAAAGCGTGACACTACTGCTGCAGCTCGGGAGGAAAGCGAGCGTGCATGCCCCAACTCGAGACGAGGCTTGACTCTCCTGGGGAGACTCAGAAGCACCCCAAGATCCATGGCAACCCTGGAGAGGAATCCTCAGGTTCCGGCCCCGACTCCACACAAGGACTGAGGCCGCGGCATGCACGGGAGAGGAATCCCGAGATGCCCCCTAGCAAATCGCACGGAGACTGGCCTTTCCTGAGGCCACCAGAGCGGGTCCCTGTGGTCCCCGTCGTAACTCGAGAAGACCTGCCGCAACTCGAGAATATCCATGAGGTTCTGCCCTGCAGGCGAAATGAGACCCTTTTCCGCAGAGGCTTCTCGGGGCTAATCACACCTCACCTCTGGAACGTCGAAAGGGTCCTTCCCACCCTTGGTGCAACTCAAGAAGTTCCCCGACATACCCGTCTCCATTCGAGAGGAAACACGAGGTTCCCGCCCACATCCAGAGGAGCCCCGTTTCCGCCTCTTAGCTCGAGGTGACGGATCCTTTCCCTGCTTCGTCGGGAAAGAATTCCCGGCGTTCCCGTCGCATCTCAAGAGGAGGCCCTCTCAACAGGAATGGCGAGAGGAACTCCAGTGTCGTGCCACCATTCCAAGAGTCCCCCAGATGTCTCAGTCCATTCCAGAGGAACCTCTTTTACCTTCACCGGCTCGTCTTTCACGCCGAGGATCGACTCACAGCAAGGTGGCACTTGGCACAGCCCTGTGGGAAAGCCTCGTCGGAAAGCCTCGAGGGAAAGCCTCGAGGGAAAGCCACAGATCCCTTGATCCACGTGACAGGAAGCGTGACCGTACTTCTGCAGCTCGGGATGGAAGCGCACGTGCATGCCCCCACTCGGACGAGGCCTGACTCCCATGGGGAGACTCAGAGGCACCCCAAGATCCATGTCAACAGAGGAGAGGAATCCTCAGGTTCCGGCCCCGACTCCACACAATGTCTTAAGCCCCGGCATCGACAGGAGAGGAATCCCGAGATGGCCCCTAGCAACTCACATGGTGCCTGGCCCTACCTGAGGCCAGCAGAGCGTGTCCCTGAGGTCCCCGTCGTAACTCGAGAAGACCTGCCCCAACTCGTCAATATCCAGGAGGTTCTCCCCTGCAGGCGAGATGAGGCCCATTTCCGCAGAGGCTTCTTGGGGCTAATCACACCTCACCTCTGGAACGTCGAAAGGGTCATTCACCCCGTGGGTGCAACTCAAGAAGTTCCCCGACATACCCGTCTCCACTCGAGAGGAAACACGAGGGTCCCGCCCACATCCAGAGGAGCCCCGTTTCCACCTCGTAGCTCGAGGTGAGGGATAATTTCCCTGCTTCGTCGGGAAAGAATTCCCGGCGTTCCCGTCGCATCTCAAGAGGAGGCCCTCTCATCAGGAACGGCGAGAGGAACTCCAGTGTCGTGCCACCATTCCAAGAGTCCCCCAGATGTCTCAGTCCATTCCAGAGGAACCTCTTTTCCCTTCACCGGCTGGTCTTTCACGCCGAGGATCGACTCACACCAAGGAGGCACTTGGCACAGCCCTGTGGGAAAGCCTCGTGGGAAAGCCTCGAGGGAAAGCCTCGAGGGAAAGCCACAGATCCCTTGATCCACGTCACAGGAAGCGTGACCCTACTGCTGCAGCTCGGGAGGGAAGCGCACGTGCATGCCCCCACTCGAGACGAGGCCTGACTCCCCTGGGGAGACTCAGAGGCACCCCAAAATCCAAGTCAACACTGGAGAGGACTCCTCAGGTTCCGGCCCCGACTGCACACAAGGTCTCAGGCCCCGGCATCGATGGGAGAGGAATCCCGAGATGGCACCTAGCAACTCGCAATGGGACTGGCCCTTCCTGAGGCCACCAGAGCGGGTCCCTGAGGTCCCCGTCGTAACTCGAGAAGACCTGCCGCAACTGGAGAATAAACAGGAGGTTCTCCCCTGCAGGCGAGATGAGGCCCATTTCCGCAGAGGCTTCTCGGGGATAATCACACCTCACCTCTGGAACTTCGAAAGGGTCCTTCACCCCCTGGGTGCAACTCAAGAAGTTCCCCGACATACCCCTCTCCACTCGAGAGGAAACACGAGGGACCCGCCCACATCCAGAGGAGCCCCGTTTCCGCCTAGTAGCTCGAGGTGAGGGATCCTTTCCCTGCTTCGTCGGGAAAGAATTCCCGGCATTCCCATCGCATCTCAAGA
The DNA here is from genome assembly GCF_023091745.1 of Budorcas taxicolor. Taxonomy (NCBI): domain Eukaryota; kingdom Metazoa; phylum Chordata; class Mammalia; order Artiodactyla; family Bovidae; genus Budorcas; species Budorcas taxicolor. The sequence continues at coordinate 160,500 of NW_026291905.1, read as the reverse complement.
GGAGGCCCTCTCAACAGGAACGGCGAGAGGAACTCCAGGGTCGTGCCACCATTCCAAGAGTCCCCCAGATGTCTCAGTCCATTCCAGAGGAACCTCTTTTCCCTTCACCGGCTCGTCTTTCACACCGAGGATCGACTCACACCAAGGTGGCACTTGGCACAGCCCTGTGGGAAAGCCTCGTCCGAAAGCCTCGAGGGAAAGCCTCGAGGGAAATCCACAGATCCCTTGATCCACGTGACAGTAAGCATGACCCTACTGCTGCAGGTCGGGAGGAAAGCGCACGTGCATGCCCCCACTCGAGACGAGGCCTGACTCCCCTGGGGAGACTCAGAGGCACCCCAAGATCCATGTCAACACTGGAGAGGACTCCTCAGGTTCCGGCCCCGACTCCACAAAAGGTCTTAGGCCCCGGCATAGACGGGAGAGCAATCCCGAGATGGCCCCTAGCAACTCGCATGGTGCCTGGCCCTCCCTGAGGCCAGCAGAGCGTGTCCCTGAGGTCCCCGTCGTAACTCGAGAAGACCTGCCGCAACTCGAGAATATCCAGGAGGTTCTCTCCTGCAGGCGAGATGAGGCCCATTTCCGCAGAGGCTTCTAGGGGCTAATCACACCTCACCTCTGGAACTTCGAAAGGGTCCTTCACCCCCTGGGTGCAACTCAAGAAGTTCCCCGACATACCCGTCTCCACTCGAGAGGAAACACGAGGGTCCCGCCCACATCCAGAGGAGCCCCGTTTCCACCTCGTAGCTCGAGGTGAGGGATCCTTTCCCTGCTTCGTCGGGAAAGAGTTCCCGGCGTTCCCGTCGCATCTCAATAGGAGGCCCTCTCATCAGGAACGGCGAAAGGAACTCCACGGTCGTGCCACCATTCCAAGAGTCCCCCAGATGTCTCAGTCCATTCCAGAGGAACCTCTTTTCCCTTCACCGGCTCGTCTTTCACGCCGAGGATCGACTCACACCAAGGTGGCACTTGGCACATCCCTGTGGGAAAGTCTCGTGGTAAAGCCTCGTGGGAAATCCTCGAGGGCAAGCCTCGAGGGAAAGCCACAGATCCCTTGATCCACGTGACAGGAAGCGTGACCCTACTGCTGCAGCTCGGGAGGGAAGCGCACGTGCATGGCCCCACTCGAGATGAGGCCTGACTCCTCTGGGGAAACTGAGAGGCACCCCAAGATCCATGTCAACACTGGAGAGGAATGCTCAGGTTCCGGCCCCGACTCCACACAAGGTCTTAGGCCCTGGAATCGACGGGAGAGGAATCCCGAGATGGCCTCCTGCAACTCGCATGGTGGCTGGCCCTTCCTGAGGCCACCAGAGCGGGTCCCTGAAGTCCCCGTCGTAACTCGAGAAGACCTCCCGCAACTCGAGAATATCCAGGAGGTTCTACCCTGCAGGCGAGAGGAGGCCCATTTCCGCAGAGGCTTCTCGCGGCTAATCACACCTCAACTCTGGAACGTCGAAAGGGTCCTTCACCCCCTGGGTGCAACTCAAGAAGTTCCCCGACATACCCGTCTCCACTCGAAAGGAAACACGAGGGTCCCGCCCACAACCAGAGGAGCCCCGTTTCGGCCTCGTAGCTCGAGGTGAGGGATCCTTTCCCTGCTTCGTCGGGAAAGAATTCCCGGCATTCCCATCGCATCTCAAGAGGAGGCCCTCTCAACAGGAACCGCGAGAGGAACTCCAGGGTCGTGCCACCATTCCAAGAGTCCCCCAGATGTCTCAGTCCATTCCAGAGGAACCTCTTTTCCCTTCACCGGCTCGTCTTTCACGCCGAGGATCGACTCACACCAAGGTGGCACTTGGCACAGCCCTGTGGGAAAGCCTCGTGGGAAAGCCTCGAGGGAAAGCCTCGAGGGAAAGCCACAGATCCCTTGATCCACGTCACAGGAAGCGTGACCCTACTGCTGCAGCTCGGGAGGGAAGCGCACGTGCATGCCCCCACTCGAGACGAGGCCTGACTCCCCTGGGGAGACTCAGAGGCACCCCAAAATCCAAGTCAACACTGGAGAGGACTCCTCAGGTTCCGGCCCCGACTGCACACAAGGTCTCAGGCCCCGGCATCGATGGGAGAGGAATCCCGAGATGGCACCTAGCAACTCGCATGGGGACTGGCCCTTCCTGAGGCCACCAGAGCGGGTCCCTGAGGTCCCCGTCGTAACTCGAGAAGACCTGCCGCAACTGGAGAATAAACAGGAGGTTCTCCCCTGCAGGCGAGATGAGGCCCATTTCCGCAGAGGCTTCTCGGGGATAATCACACCTCACCTCTGGAACTTCGAAAGGGTCCTTCACCCCCTGGGTGCAACTCAAGAAGTTCCGCGACATACCCGTCTCCACTCGAGAGGAAACACGAGGGTCCCGCCCACATCCAGAGGAGCCCCGTTTCCGCCTCGTAGGTCGAGGTGAGGGATCCTTTCCCTGCTTCGTCGGGAAAGAATTCCCGGCGTTCCCGTCGCATCTCAAGAGGAGGCCCTCTCATCAGGAACGGCGAGAGGAACTCCAGGGTCGTGTCACCATTCAAAGAGTCCCCCAGATGTCTCAGTCCATTCCAGAGGAAACTCTTTTCCCTTCACCGGCTCGCCTTTCACGCCGAGGATCGACTCTCACCAAGGTGGCACTTGGCACAGCCCTGTGGGAAAGCCTCGTCGGAAAGCCTCGAGGGAAAGCCTCGAGCGAAAGACACAGATCCCTTGATCCCCGTGACAGGAAGCGTGACCCTACTGTTGGAGCTCGGGAGGGAAGCGCACGTGCATGCCCCCACTGGAGACGAGGCCTGACTCCCCTGGGGAGACTCAGAGGCACCGCAAGATCCATGTCAACACTGGAGAGGAATCCTCAGGTTCCGGCCCCGATCCACACAAGGTCTTAGGCCCCGGCATCGACGGGAGAGGAATCCCGAGATGGCCCCTAGCAACTCGCATGCGGACTGGCCCTTCCTGAGTCCACCAGAGCGGGTCCCTGAGGTCCCCGTCGTAACTCGAGAAGACCTGCCGCAACTCGAGAATATCCAGGAGGTTCTCCCCTCCAGGCGAGACGAGGCCCATTTCCGCAGAGGCTTCTCGGGGCTAATCACACCTCACCTCTGGAACGTCGAAAGGGTCGTTCACACCCTTGGTGCAACTCAAGAAGTTCCCCGACATGCCCGTTTCCACTCGAGAGGAAACACGTGTGTCCCGCCCACATCCAGAGGAGCCCCGTTTCCTCCTCGTAGCTCGAGGTGAGGGATCCTTTCCCTGCTTCGTCGGGAAAGAATTCCCGGCGTTCCCGTCGCATCTCAAGAGGAGGCCCTCTCATCAGGAACGGCGAGAGGAACTCCAGGGTCGTGCCACCATTCCAAGAGTCCCCCAGATGTCTCAGTCCATTCCAGAGGAACCGCTTTTCCCTTCACCGGCTCGTCTTTCACGCCGAGGATCGACTCACACCAAGGTGGCACTTGGCACACCCCTGTGGGAAAGCCTCGTCGGAAATCCTCGAGGGAAAGCCTCGAGGGAAAGACACAGATCCGTTGATCCACGTGAAAGGAAGCGTGACCCTACTGCTGCAGCTCGGGAGGGAAGTGCACGTGCATGCCCCCACTCGAGAAGAGGCCTGACTCCCCTGGGGAGTCTCAGAGGCACCCAAGATCCATGTAAACACTGGAGAGGAATCCTCAGGTTCTGGCCCCGACTCCACACAAGGTCTTAGGCCCCGGCATGGACGGGAGAGGAATCCCGAGATGGCCCCTAGCAACTCGCATGGTGCCTGGCCCTTCCTGAGGCCACCAGAGCGGGTCCCTGAGGTACCCGTCGTAACTCGAGAAGACCTGCCCCAACTCGAGAATATCCAGGAGGTTCTCCCCTGCAGGCGAAACGAGGCCCATTTCCGCAGAGGCTTCTCGGGGCTAATCACACCTCACTTCTGGAACGTCGAAAGGGTCCTTCACACCCTTGGTGCAAGTCAAGAAGTTCCCCGACATACCCGTCTCCACTCGAGAGGAATCACGAGGGTCCCGCCCACATCCAGAGGAGCCCCGTTTCCGCCTCCTAGCTCGACGTGAGGGATCCTTTCCCCGCATCGTCGGGAAAGAATTCCCGGCATTCCTGTCGCATCTCAAGAGGAGACCCTCTCAACAGGAACGGCGAGAGGAACTCCAGGGTCGTGCCACCATTCCAAGAGTCCCCCAGATGTCTCAGTCCATTCCAGAGGAACCTCTTTTCCCTTCACCGGCTCGTCTTTCACGCCGAGGATCGACTCACACCAAGGTGGCTCTTGGCAAAGCCCTGTGGGAAAGCATCGTGGGAACGCCTCGAGGGAAAGCCTCGAGGGAAAGCCACAGATCCCTTGATCCACGTGACAGGAAGCGTGACACTACAGCTGCAGCTCGGGAGGAAAGCGCACGTGCATGCCCCCAATCGAGACGAGGCCTGACTCCCCTGGAGAGACTCAGAGGCACCCCAAAATCCAAGTCAACACTGGAGAGGAATCCTCAGGTTCTGGCCCCGACTGCACACAAGGTCTCAGACCCTGGCATCGACGGGAGAGGAATCCTGAGATGGCACCTAGCAACTCGCATGGGGACTGGCCCATCCTGAGGCCACCAGAGCGCGTCCCTGAGTTCCCCGTCATAACTCGAGAAGACGTGCCGCAACTCGAGAATATCCAGGAGGTTCTCCCCTGCAGGCGAGATAAGGCCCATTTCCGCAGAGGCTTCCCGGGCTAATCACACCTCAACTCTGGAACGTCGAAAGGGTCCTTCACACCCTTGGTGCAACTCAAGAAGTTCCCCGACATACCCGTCTCCACTCGAGAGGAAACACGAGGGTCCCGCCCACATCCAGAGGAGCCCCGTTTCCGCCTCGTAGCTCGAGTGACAGATCCTTTCCCTGCTTCGTCGGGAAAGAATTCCCGGCGTTCCCGTCGCATCTCAAGAGGAGGCCCTCTCAACAGGAACGGCGAGAGGAACTCCAGGGTCGTGCCACCATTCCAAGAGTCACCCTGATGTCTCAGTCCATTCCAGAGGAACCTCTTTTCCCTTCACCGGCTCGTCTTTCACGCCGAGGATCGACTCACACAAAGGTGGCACTTGGCACAGCCCTGTGGGAAAGCCTCGTGGGAAAGCCTCCAGGGAAAGCCTCAAGGGAAAGCCAGAGATCCCTTGATCCACGTGACAGGAAGCGTGACCCTACTGCTGCAGCTCGGGAGGGAAGCGCACGTGCATGCCCCCTCTCGAGACGAGGCCTGACTCCCCTGGGGAGACTCTGAGGCACCCCAAGATCCATGTCAACACTGGAGTGGAATCCTCAGGTTCCGGCCCGGAATCCACACAAGGTCTTCGGCCCTGGCATCGACGGGAGAGGAATCCCGAGATGGCCCCTAGCATCTCGCATGTGTTCTGTCCCTTCCTGAGGCCACCAGAGCGGGTTCCTGAGGTCCCCGTCGTAATTCGAGAAGACCTGCCACAACTCGAGAAAATCCAGGAGGGTCTCCCTTCCATGCGAGAAGAGGCCCATTTCCGAAGGGGCTTCTCGGGGCTAATCACACCTCACCTCTGGAACGTTGAAAGGGTCCTTCACACCCTTGGTGCAACTCAAGAAGTTCCCCGACATACCCGTCTCCACTCGAGAGGAAACACGAGGGTCCCCCCCACATTCAGAGGAGCCCCGTTTCCGCCTCGTAGGTCGAGGTGAGGGATCCTTTCCCTGCTTCGTCGGGAAAGAATTCCCGGCGTTCCCGTCGCATCTCAAGAGGAGGCCCTCTCAAGAGGAACGGCGAGAGGAACTCCAGGGTCGTGCCACCATTCCAAGAGTCCCCCAGATGCCTCAGTCCATTCCAGAGGAACCTCTTTTCCCTTCACCGCTCGTCTTTCACGCCGAGGATCGACTCACACCAAGGTGGCACTTGGCACAGCCCTGTGGGAAAGCCTCGTGGGAAAGCCTCGAGAGAAAGCCACAGATCCCTTGATCCACGTGACAGGAAGCGTGACCCTACTCCTGAAGCTCGGGAGGAAAGCGCACGTGCATGCCCCCATTCGAGACGAGGCCTGACTCCCCTGGGTAGACTCAGAGGCACTCCAAGATCCATGTCAACACTGGAGGGGAATCCTCAGGTTCCGGCACCGACGCCACACAAGGTCTTAGGCCCCGTCATCGACGGGAGAGGAATCCCGAGATGGCCCCGAGCATCTCGCATGGGGTTTGGCCCTTCCTGAGGCCACCAGAGCGGGTCCCTGAGGTCCCCGTCGTAATTCGAGAAGACCTGCCACAACTCGAGAAAATCCAGGAGGTTCTCCCTTCCATGCTAGAAGAGGCCCATTTCCGAAGAGGCTTCTCGGGGCTAATCAAACCTCACCTCTGGAACGTCGAAAGGGTCCTTCACACCCTTGATGCAACTCAAGAAGTTCTCCGACATACCCGTCTCCACTCGAGAGGAAACACGAGGGTCCAGCCCACATCCAGAGGAGCCCCGTTTCCGCCTCGTAGCTCGAGGTGAGGGATCCTTTCCCTGCTTCGTCGGGAAAGAATTCCCGGTGTTCCCGTCGCATCTCAAGAGGAGGCCCTCTCATCAGGAACGGCGAGAGGAACTCCAGGGTCGTGCCACCATTCCAAGAGTCCCCCAGATGTCTCAGTCCATTCCAGAGGAAACTCTTTTCCCTTCACCGGCTCGTCTTTCACGCCGAGGATCGACTCACACCAAGGTGGCACTTGGCACAGCCCTGTGGGAAAGCCTCGTGGGAAAGCCTCAAGGGAAAGCCTCGAGGGAAAGACACAGATCCCTTGATCCATGTGACAGGAAGCGTGACCCTACTGCTGCAGCTCGGGAGGGAAGCGCACGTGCATGCCCCCACTCGAGACGAGGCCTGACTCCCCTGGGGAGACTCAAAGGCACCCCAAAATCGATGTAAACACTGGAGAGGAATCGTCAGGTTCTGGCCCCGACTCCACACAAGGTCTTACGGCCCGGCATCGACGGGAGAGGAATCCCGAGATGGTCCCTAGCAACTCGCATGGGGACTGGCCCTTCCTGAGGCCACCAGAGCGGGTCCCTGAGGTCCCCGTCGTAACACGAGAAGACCTGCGCCAACTCGAGAATATCCAGGAGGTTCCCCCCTCCAGGCGAGACTAGGCCCATTTCCGCAGAGGCTTCTCGGGGCTAATCACACCTCACCTCTGGAACGTCGAAAGGGTCCTTCACACCCTTGGTGCAACTCAAGAAGTTCCCCTACATACCCGTCTCCACTCGAGAGGAAACACGAGGGTCCTGCCCACATCAAGAGGAGCCCCGTTTCCGCCTCGTAGCTCGAGGTGAGGGATCCTTTCCCTGCTTCGTCGGGAAAAATTTCCCGGCATTCCCGTCGCATCTCAAGAAGAGGCCCTCTCAAGAGGAACGGCGAGAGGAACTCCAGGGTCGTGCCACCATTTCAAGAGTCCCCCAGATGCCTCAGTCCATTCCAGAGGAACCTCTTTTCCCTTCAAGGCTCGTCTTTCACGCCGAGGATCGACTCACACCAAGGTGGCAATTGGCACAGCCCTGTGGGAAACCCTCGAGGGAAAGCCTCGAGGGAAAACCACAGATCCCTTGATCCACGTGACAGGAAGCGTGACCCTACTGCTGCAGCTCGGGAGGAAATCGCACGTGCATGCCCCCACTCGAGACGAGGCATGACTTCCCTGGGGAGACTCAGAGGCACCCCAAGATCCATGTCAACACTGGAGGGGAATCCTCAGGTTCCGGCCCCGACTCCACACAAGGTCTTAGGCCCCGGCATCGACGGGAGAGGAATCCCGAGATGGCCCCTAGCATCTCGCATGTGTTCTGTCCCTTCCTGAGGCCACCAGAGCGGGTTCCTGAGGTCCCCGTCGTAATTCGAGAAGACCTGCCACAACTCGAGAAAATCCAGGAGGGTCTCCCTTCCATGCGAGAAGAGGCCCATTTCCGAAGGGACTTCTCGGGGGTAATCACACCTCAGCTCTGGAACGTCGAAAGGTTCCTTCACACCCTTGGCGCACCTCAAGAAGTTCCCCGACATACCCTTCTCCACTCGAGAGGAAACACGAGGGTCCCGCCCACATCCAGAGGAGCCCCGTTTCCGCCTCGTAGCTCGAGGTGATGGATCCTTTCCCTGCTTCGTCGGGAAAGAATTCCCGGCGTTCCCGTCGCATCTCAAGAGGAGGCCCTCTCAACAGGAACGGCGAGAGGAACTCCAGGTTCGTGCCACCATTCCAAGAGTCCCCCAGATGTCTCAGGCCATTCCAGAGGAACCTCTTTTCCCTTCACCGGCTGGTCTTTCACGCCGAGGATCGACTCACACCAAGGAGGCACTTGGCACAGCCCTGTGGGAAAGCCTCGTGGGAAAGCCTCGAGGGAAAGCCTCGAGGGAAAGCCACAGATCCCTTGATCCACGTGACAGGAAGCGTGACCCTACTGCTGCAGCTCGGGAGGGAAGCTCACGTGCATGTCCCCACTCGAGATGAGGCCTGACTCCCCTGGGGAGACTCAGAGGCACCCCAAGATCCATGTCAACACTGGAGAGGAATCCTCAGGTACCGGACCCGACTCCACACAAGGTCTTAGGCCCCGGCATCGACGGGAGAGGAATCCCGAGATTGCCCCTAGCAACTTGCATGGGGACTGGCCCTTCCTTAGGCCACCAGAGCGGGTCCCTGAGGTCCCCGTCGTATCTCGAGAAGACCTGCCGCAACTCGAGAAAATCCAGGACGTTCTCCCCTCCAGGCGAGACGAGATCCATTTCCCCAGAGGTTTCTCGGGGCTAATAACACCTCACCTCTGGAACTTCGAAAGGGTCCTTCACCCCCTGCGTGCAACTCAAGAAGTTCCCCAACATACCAGTCTCCACTCGAGAGGAAACACGAGTGTCCCGCCCACATCCAGAGGAGCCCCGTTTCTGCCTCGTAGCTCGAGGTGACGGATCCTTTCCCTACTTCGTCGGGAAAAAATTCCCGGCATTCCCGTCGCATCTCAAGAGGAGTCCCTCTCAACAGGAACGGCGAGAGGAACTCCAGGGTCTTGCCACCATTTCAAGAGTCCCCCAGATGTCTCAGTCCATTCCAGAGGAAACTCTTTTCCCTTCACCGGCTCGTCTTTCACGCCGAGGATCGACTCACACCAAGGTAGCACTTGGCACAGCCCTGTGGGAAAGCCTCGTGGGAAAGCCTCGAGGGAAAGCCTCGAGGGAAAGCCACAGATCCCTTGATCCACGTGACAGGAAGCGTGACCCTACTGCTGCAGCTCGGGAGGAAAGCGCACGTGCATGTCCCCACTCGAGACGAGGCCTGACTCCCCTGGGGAGACTCAGAGGCACCCCAAGATCCATGTCAACACTGGAGAGGAATCCTCAGGTACCGGACCCGACTCCACACAAGGTCTTAGGCCCCGGCATCGACGGGAGAGGAATCCCGAGATGGCCCCTAGCAACTCGCATGGGGTCTGGCCCTTCCTGAGGCCACCAGAGCGGGTCCCTGAGGTCCCCGGCGTAACTCGAGAAGACCTGCCCCAACTCGAGAATATCCAGGAGGTTCTCCTCTGCAGGCGAGATGAGGGCCATTCCTGCAGAGGCTTCCTCGGGCTAATCACACCTCACCTCTGGAACTTCGAAAAGGTCCTTCACACCCTGGGTGCAACTCAAGAAGTTCCCCGACATACCCGTCTCCAATCGAGAGGAAACACGAAGGTCCCGCCCACATCCAGAGGAGCCCCGTTTCCGCCTAGTAACTCGAGGTGAGGGATCCTTTCCCTGCTTCTTCGGGAAAGAATTCCTGGCGTTCCCGTCGCATCTCAAGAGGAGGCCCTCTCAACAGGAACGGCGAGAGGAACCCCAGGGTCGTGCCACCATTCCAAGAGTCCCCCAGATGTCTCAGTCCATTCCAGAGGAACCTCTTTTCCCTTCACCGGCTCGTCTTTCACGCCGAGGATCGACTCATACCAAGGTGGCACTTTGCACCACCCTGTGGGAAAGCCTCATGGGAAAGCCACAGATCCCTTGATCCACGTGACAGGAAGCGTGACCCTACTGCTGCAGCACGGGAGGAAAGCGTACGTGCATGCCCCCACTCGAGACGAGGCCTGACTTTCACGGGGAGACTCAGAGGCACCCCAAGATCCATGTCAACACTGGAGAGGAATCCTCAGGTTCCGGCCCCGACTCCACACAAGGTCTTAGGCCCCGGCATTGACGGGAGAGGAATCCCGAGATGGCCTCTAGCAACTCGCATGGGGACTGGCCCTTCCTGTGGCCACCAGAGCGGGTCCCTGAGGTCTCCGTCGTAACTCGAGAAGACCTGCCGCATCTCGAGAAAATCCAGGAGGTTCTCCCCTCCAGGCGAGAGGAGGCCCATTTCCGCAGAGGCTTCTCGGGGCTAATCACACCTCACGTCTGGAACTTCGAACGGGTCCTTCACACCCTTGGTGCAACTCAAGAAGTTCCCGGACATACCCGTCTCCACTCGAGAGGAAACACGAGGGTCCCGCCCACATCCAGAGGAGCCCCGTTTCCACCTCGTAGCTCGAGGTGAGGGATCCTTTCCCTGCTTCGTCGGGAAAGAATTCCCGGCGTTCCCGTCGCATCTCAAGAGGAGGCCCTCTCAACAGGAACGGCGAGAGGAACTCCGGGGTTGTGCCACCATTCCAAGAGTCCACCAGATGTCTCAGTCCATTCCAGAGGAATCTCTGTTCCCTTCACCGGCTTGTCTTTCACGCCGAGGATCGACTGACACCAAGGTGGCACTTGGCACAGCCCTGTGGGAAAGCCTCGTGGGAAAGCCTCGAGGGAAAGCCTCGAGGGAAAGCCACAGATCCCTTGATCCACGTGACAGGAAGCGTGACCCTACTGCTGCAGCTCGGGAGGAAAGCGCACGTGCATGCCCCCACTCGAGACGAGGCCTGACTCCCCTGGGGAGACACAGAGGCACCCCAAGATCCATGTCAACACTGGAGAGGAATCCTCAGGTTCCGGCCCAGACTCCACACAAGGTCTTAGGCCCCGGCATGGACGGGAGAGGTATCCCGAGATGTCCCCTAGCAACTCGCATGGGGACTGGCCCTTCCTGAGGCCACAAGAGCCGGTCCCTGAGGTCCCCGTCGTATCTGGAGAAGACCTGCGGCAACTCGAGAAAATCCAGGAGGTTCTCCCCTCCAGGCGAGAGGAGGCCCATTTCCCCAGAGGCTTCTAGGGGCTAATCACACCTCACCTCTGGAACGTCGAAAGGGTCCTAAACACCCGTGGTGCAACTCAAGAAGTTCCCCGACATACAGGTCTCCACTCGAGAGGAAACACGAGGGTCCCGCCCACATCCAGAGGAGCCCCGTTTCCGCCTCGTAGCTCGAGGTGAGGGATCCTTTCCCTGCTTCGTCGGGAAAAAATTCCCGACATTCCCGTCGCATCTCAAGAGGAGGCCCTCTCAACAGGAACGGCGAGAGGAACCCCAGGGTCGTGCCACCATTCCAAGAGTCCCCCAGATGTCTCAGTCCATTCCAGAGGAACCTCTTTTACCTTCACCGGCTCGTCTTTCACGCCGAGGATCGACTCATACCAAGGTGGCACTTTGCACCGCCCTGTGGGAAAGCCTCATGGGAAAGCCACAGATCCCTTGATCCACGTGACAGGAAGCGTGACCCTACTGCTGCAGCTCGGAAGGAAAGCGTACGTGCATGCCCCCACTCGAGACGAGGCCTGACTCCCCTGGGGAGACTCAGAGGCACCCCAAGATCCATGTCAACACTGGAGAGGAATCCTCAGTTTCCGGCCCCGACTCCACACAAGGTCTTAGGCCCCGGCATCGACGGGAGAGGAATCCCGAGATGGCCTCTAGCAACTCGAATGGGGACTGGCCCTTCCTGAGGCCACCAGAACGGGTCCCTGAGGTCTCCGTCATAATTCGAGAAGACCTGCCGCATCTCGAGAAAATCCAGGAGGTTCTCCTCTCCAGGCGAGAGGAGGCCCATTTCCGCAGAGGCTTCTCGGGGCTAATCACACCTCACGTCTGGAACTTCGAACGGGTCCTACACACCCTTGGTGCAAATCAAGAAGTTCCCCGACATACCCGTCTCCACTCGAGAGGAAACACGAGGGTCCCGCCCACATCCAGAGGAGCCCCGTTTCCACCTCGTAGCTCGAGGTGAGGGATCCTTTCCCTGCTTCGTCGGGAAAGAATTCCCGGCGTTCCCGTCGCATCTCAAGAGGAGGCCCTCTCAACAGGAACGGCGAGAGGAACTCCGGGGTCGTACCACCATTCCAAGAGTCCCCCAGATGTCTCAGTCCATTCCAGAGGAACCTCTTTTCCCTTCACCGGCTCGTCTTTCACGCCGAGGATCGACTCACACCAAGGTGGCACTTGGCACAGCCCTGTGGGAAAGCCTCGTGGGAAAGCCTCGAGGGAAAGCCTCGAGGGAAAGACACAGATCCCTTGATCCACGTGACAGGAAGCGTGACCCTACTGCTGCAGCTCGGGAGGAAATCGCACGTGCATGCCCCCAACGAGACGAGGCCTGACTCCCCTGTGGAGACTCAGAGGCACCCCAAGATCCATGTCAACACTGGAGAGGAATCCTCAGGTACCGGACCCGACTCCACACAAGGTCTTAGGCCCCGGCATCGACAGAGAGGAATCCCGAGATGGCCCCTAGCAAATCGCATGGGCACTGGCCCTTCCTGAGGCCACCAGAGCGGATTTCTGAGGTCCCGTCGTAACTCGAGAAAACCTGCCGCAACTCGAGAATATCCAGGAGGTTCTCCCCTGCAGGCGAGATGAGGCCCATTTCCGCAGAGGCTTCTCGGGGCTAATCACACCTCACCTCTGGAACGTCGAAAGGGTCCTTCACAACCTTGGTGCAACTCAAGAAGTTCCCCGACATACCCGTCTCCACTCGAGAGGAAACACGAGGGTCCCGCCCACATCCAGAGGAGCCCCGTTTCCGCCTAGTAGCTCGAGGTGAGGGATCCTTTCCCTGCTTCGTCGGGAAAAAATTCCCGGCATTCCCGTCGCATCTCAAGAAGAGGCCCTCTCAACAGGAACGGCGAGAGGAACTCCAGGGTCGTGCCACGATTCCAAGAGTCCCCCAGATGTCTCAGTCCATTCCAGAGGAACCTCTTTTCCCTTCACCGGCTCGTCTTTCACGCCGAGGATCGACTCATACCAAGGTGGCACTTTGCACCACCCTGTGGGATAGCCTCATGGGAAAGCCACAGATCCCTTGATCCATGTGACAGGAAGCGTGACCCTACTGCTGCAGCTCGGGAGGAAAGCGCACGTGCATGCCCCCACTCGAGACGAGGCCTGACTCCCCTGGGGAGACTCAGAGGCACCCCAAGATCCATGTCAACACTGGAGAGGAATCCTCAGGTTCCGGCCCAGACTCCACACAAGGTCTTAGGCCCCAGCATGGACGGGAGAGGTATCCCGAGATGGCCCCTAGCAACTCGCATGGGGACTGGCCCTTCCTGAGGCCACCAGAGCTGGTCCCTGAGGTCCCCGTCGTATCTGGAGAAGACCTGCGGCAACTCGAGAAAATCCAGGAGGTTCTCCCCTCCAGGCGAGAGGAGGCCCATTTCCCCAGAGGCTTCTAGGGGCTAATCACACCTCACCTCTGGAACGTCGAAAGGGTCCTTCACACCCGTGGTGCAACTCAAGAAGTTCCCCGACATACCAGTCTCCACTCGAGAGGAAACACGAGGGTCCCGACCACATCCAGAGGAGCCCCGTTTCCGCCTCGTAGCTCGAGGTGAGGGATCCTTTCCCTGCTTCGTCGGGAAAAAATTCCCGGCATTCCCGTCGCATCTCAAGAGGAGGCCCTCTCAACAGGAACGGCGAGAGGAACCCCAGGGTCGTGCCACCATTCCAAGAGTCCCCCAGATGTCTCAGTCCATTCCAGAGGAACCTCTTTTCCCTTCACCGGCTCGTCTTTCACGCCGAGGATCGACTCACACCAAGGTAGCACTTGGCACAGCCCTGTGGGAAAGCCTCGTGGGAAAGCCTCGAGGGAAAGCCTCGAGGGAAAGACACAGATCCCTTGATCCACGTGACAGGAAGCGTGACCCTACTGCTGCAGCTCGGGAGGAAAGCGCACGTGCATGTCCCCACTCGAGACGAGGCCTGACTCCCCTGGGGAGACTCAGAGGCACCCCAAGATCCATGTCAATACTGGAGAGGAATCCTCAGGTACCGGACCCGACTGCACACAAGGTCTTAGGCCCCGGCATCGACGGGAGAGGAATCCCGAGATGGCCCCTAGCAACTCGCATGGGGTCTCGCCCTTCCTGAGGCCACCAGAGCGGGTCCCTGAGGTCCCCGGCGTAACTCGAGAAGACCTGCCCCAACTCGAGAATATCCAGGAGGTTCTCCTCTGCAAGCGAGATGAGGGACATTTCTGCAGAGGCTTCCCCGGGCTAATCACACCTCACCTCTGGAACTTCGAAAAGGTCCTTCACACCCTGGGTGCAACTCAAGAAGTTCCCCGACATACCCGTCTCCACTCGAGAGGAAACACGAACGTCCAGCCCACATCCAGAGGAGCCCCGTTTCCACCTCGTAGCTCGAGGTGAGGGATCCTTTCCCTGCTTCGTCGGGAAAAAATTCCCGGCATTCCCGTCGCATCTCAAGAGGAGGCCCTCTCAACAGGAACGGCTAGAGGAACCCCAGGGTCGTGCCACCATTCCAAGATTCCCCCAGATGTCTCAGTCCATTCCAGAGGAACCTCTTTTCCCTTCACTGGCTCGTCTTTCACGCCGAGGATCGACTCATACCAAGGTGGCACTTTGCACCGCCCTGTGGGAAAGCCTCATGGGAAAGCCACAGATACCTTGATCCACGTGACAGGAAGCGTGACCCTACTGCTGTAGCTCGGAAGGAAAGCGTACGTGCATGCCCCCACTCGAGACGAGGCCTGACTCCCCTGGGGAGACTCAGAGGCACCCCAAGATCCATGTCAACACTGGAGAGGAATCCTCAGGTTCCGGCCCCGACTCCACACAAGGTCTTAGGCCCCGGCATCGACGGGAGAGGAATCCCGAGATGGCCTCTAGCAACTCGAATGGGGACTGGCCCTTCCTGAGGCCACCAGAACGGGTCCCTGAGGTCTCCGTCGTAACTCGAGAAGACCTGCCGCATCTCGAGAAAATCCAGGAGGTTCTCCTCTCCAGGCGAGAGGAGGCCCATTTCCGCAGAGGCTTCTCGGGGCTAATCACACCTCACGTCTGGAACTTCGAACGGGTCCTTCACAACCTTGGTGCAAATCAAGAAGTTCCCCGACATACCCGTCTCCACTCGAGAGGAAACACGAGGGTCCCGCCCCCATCCAGAGGAGCCCCGTTTCCACCTCGTAGCTCGAGGTGAGGGATCCTTTCCCTGCTTCGTCGGGAAAGAATTCCCGGCGTTCCCGTCGCATCTCAAGAGGAGGCCCTCTCAACAGGAACGGCGAGAGGAACTCCGGGGTCGTACCACCATTCCAAGAGTCCCCCAGATGTCTCAGTCCATTCCAGAGGAACCTCTTTTCCCTTCACCGGCTCGTCTTTCACGCCGAGGATCGACTCCCACCAAGGTGGCACTTGGCACATCCCTGTGGGAAAGCCTCGAGGGAAAGCCACAGATCCCTTGATCCACGTGACAGGAAGCGTGACCCTACTGCTGCAGCTCGGGAGGAAATCGCACGTGCATGCCCCCACACGAGACGAGGCCTGACTCCCCTGTGGAGACTCAGAGGCACCCCAAGATCCATGTCAACACCGGAGAGGAATCCTCAGGTTCCGGCCCCGACTCCACACAAGGTCTCAGGCCCTGGCATGGACGGGAGAGGAATCCCGAGATGGCCCCTAGCAACTCGCATGGGGACTGGCCCTTCCTGAGGCCACCAGAGCGGATTTCTGAGGTCCCGTCGTAACTCGAGAAAACCTGCCGCAACTCGAGAATATCCAGGAGGTTCTCCCCTGCAGGCGAGATGAGGCCCATTTCCGCAGAGTCTTCTCGGGGCTAATCACACCTCACCTCTGGAACGTCGAAAGGGTCCTTCCCACCCTTGGTGCAACTCAAGAAGTTCCCCGACATACCCGTCTCCACTCGAGAGGAAACACGAGGGTCCCGCCCACATCCAGAGGAGCCCCGTTTCCGCCTAGTAGCTCGAGGTGAGGGATCCTTTCCCTACTTCTTCCGGAAAAAATTCCCGGCATTCCCGTCGCATCTCAAGAGGAGGCCCTCTCAACCGGAACGGCGAGAGGAACTCCAGGGTTGTGCCACGATTCCAAGAGTCCCCCAGATGTCTCAGTCCATTCCAGAGGAACCTCTTTTCCCTTCACCGGCTCGTCTTTCACGCCGAGGATTGACTCACACCAAGGTGGCACGTGGCACAGCCCTGTGGGAAAGCCTCGTGGGAAAGCCTCGAGGGAAAGCCTCGAGGGATAGCCACAGTTCCCTTGATCCACGTGACAGGAAGCGTGACCCTACTGCTGCAGCTCGGGAGGGAAGCGCACGTGCATGTCCCCACTCGAGACGAGGCCTGACTCCCCTGGGGAGACTCAGAGGCACCCCAAGATCCATGTCAACACAGGAGAGGAATCCTCAGGTACCGGACCCGACTCCACACAAGGTCTTAGGCCCCGGCATCGACGGGATAGGAATCCCGACATGGCCCCTAGCAACTTGCATGGGGACTGGCCCTTCCTTAGGCCACCAGAGCGGGTCCCTGAGGTCCCCGTCGTATCTCGAGAAGACCTGCCGCAACTCGAGAAAATCCAGGACGTTCTCCCCTCCAGGCGAGACGAGATCCATTTCCGCAGAGGTTTCTCGGGGCTAATAACACCTCACCTCTGGAACTTCGAAAGGGTCCTTCACCCCCTGCGTGCAACTCAAGAAGTTCCCCGACATACCAGTCTCCACTCGAGAGGAAACACGAGTGTCCCGCCCATATCCAGAGGAGCCCCGTTTCTGCCTCGTACCTCGAGGTGAGGGATCCTTTCCCTACTTCGTCGGGAAAAAATTCCCGGCATTCCCGTCGCATCTCAAGAGGAGGCCCTCTCAACAGGAACGGCAAGAGGAACTCCAGGGTCGTGCCACCATTTCAAGAGTCCCCCAGATGTCTCAGTCCATTCCAGAGGAATCTCTTTTCCCTTCACTGCTCGTCTTTCACGCGGAGGATCGACTCTCACCAAGGTAGCACTTGGCACAGCCCTGTGGGAAAGCCTCGTGGGAAAGCCTCGAGGGAAAGCCTCGAGGGAAAGCCACAGATCCCTTGATCCACGTGACAGGAAGCGTGACCCTACTGCTGCAGCTCAGGAGGAAAGCGCACGTGCATACCCCCACACGAGACGAGGCCTGACTCCCCTGGGGAGACTCAGAGGCACCCCAAGATCCATATCAACACTGGAGAGGAATCCTCAGGTTCCGGCCCAGACTCCACACAATGTCTCAGGCCCCGGCAAGACGGGAGAGGAATCCCGAGATGGCCCCTAGCAACTCGCATGGGGTCTGGCCCTTCCTGAGGCCACCAGAGCGGGTCCCTGAGGTCCCCGTCGGACCTCGAGAAAACCTGCCGCAACTCGAGAATATCCAGGAGGTTCTCCCCTGCAGGCGAGATGAGGCCCATTTCTGCAGAGGCTTCCCCGGGCTAATGACACCTCAACTCTGGAACGTCGAAAGGGTCCTTCACACCCTTGGTGCAATTCAAGAAGTTCCCCGACATACCCGTCTCCACTCGAGAGGAAACACGAGGGTCCCGCCCACATCCAGAGGAGCCCCGTTTCCGCCTAGTAGCTCGAGGTGAGGGATCCTTTCCCTGCTTCGTCGGGAAAGAATTCCCGGTGTTCCCGTCGCATCTCAAGAGGAGGCCCTCTCAACAGGAATGGCGAGAGGAACCCCAGGGTCGTGCCACAATTCCAAGAGTCCCCCAGATGTCTCAGTCCATTCCAGAGGAACCTCTTTTCCCTTCACCGGCTCGTCTTTCACGCCGAGGATCGACTCATACCAAGGTGGCACTTTGCACCGCCCTGTGGGAAAGCCTCATGGGAAAGCCACAGATCCCTTGATCCACGTGACAGGAAGCGTGACCCTACTGCTGCAGCTCGGAAGGAAAGCGTACGTGCATGCCCCCACTCGAGACGAGGCCTGACTCCCCTGGGGAGACTCAGAGGCACCCCAAGATCCATGTCAACACTGGAGAGGAATCCTCAGGTTCCGGCCCCGACTCCACACAAGGTCTTAGGCCCCGGCATCGACGGGAGAGGAATCCCGAGATGGCCCCTAGCAACTTGCATGGGGACTGGCCCTTCCTTAGGCCACCAGAGCGGGTCCCTGAGGTCCCCGTCGTATCTCGAGAAGACCTGCCGCAACTCGAGAAAATCCAGGACGTTCTCCCCTCCAGGCGAGACGAGATCCATTTCCGCAGAGGTTTCTCGGGGCTAATAACACCTCACCTCTGGAACTTCGAAAGGGTCCTTCACCCCCTGCGTGCAACTCAAGAAGTTCCCCGACATACCAGTCTCCACTCGAGAGGAAACACGAGTGTCCCGCCCACATCCAGAGGAGCCCCGTTTCTGCCTCATACCTCGAGGTGAGGGATCCTTTCCCTACTTCGTCGGGAAAAAATTCCCGGCATTCCCGTCGCATCTCAAGAGGAGGCCCTCTCAACAGGAACGGCAAGAGGAACTCCAGGGTCGTGCCACCATTTCAAGAGTCCCCCAGATGTCTCAGTCCATTCCAGAGGAACCTCTTTTCCCTTCACTGGCTCGTCTTTCACGCGGAGGATCGACTCTCAACAAGGTAGCACTTGGCACAGCCCTGTGGGAAAGCCTCGTGGGAAAGCCTCGAGGGAAAGCCTCGAGGGAAAGCCACAGATCCCTTGATCCACGTGACAGGAAGCGTGACCCTACTGCTGCAGCTCAGGAGGAAAGCGCACGTGCATACCCCCACTCGAGACGAGGCCTGACTCCCCTGGGGAGACTCAGAGGCACCCCAAGATCCATGTCAACACTGGAGAGGAATCCTCAGGTTCCGGCCCAGACTCCACACAATGTCTCAGGCCCCGGCAGGACGGGAGAGGAATCCGGAGATGGCCCCTAGCAACTCGCATGGGGTCTGGCCCTTCCTGAGGCCACCAGAGCGGGTCCCTGAGGTCCCCGTCGTAACTCGAGAAAACCTGCCGCAACTCGAGAATATCCAGGAGCTTTTCCCCTGCAGGGGAGATGAGGCCCATTTCTGCAGAGGCTTCCCCGGGCTAATGACACCTCAACTCTGGAACGTCGAAAGGGTCCTTCACACCCTTGGTGCAATTCAAGAAGTTCCCCGACATACCAGTCTCCACTCGAGAGGAAACACGAGGGTCCCGCCCACATCCAGAGGAGCCCCGTTTCCGCCTAGTAACTCGAGGTGAGGGATCCATTCCCTGCTTCTTCGGGAAAGAATTCCTGGCGTTCCCGTCGCATCTCAAGAGGAGGCCCTCTCAACAGGAACGGCGAGAGGAACCCCAGGGTCGTGCCACCATTCCAAGAGTCCCCCAGATGTCTCAGTCCATTCCAGAGGAACCTCTTTTCCCTTCACCGGCTCGTCTTTCACGCCGAGGATCGACTCATACCAAGGTGGCACTTTGCACCGCCCTGTGGGAAAGCCTCATGGGAAAGCCACAGATCCCTTGATCCACGTGACAGGAAGCGTGACCCTACTGCTGCAGCTCGGACGGAAAGCGTACGTGCATGCCCCCACTCGAGACGAGGCCTGACTCCCCTGGGGAGACTCAGAGGCACCCCAAGATCCATGTCAACACTGGAGAGGAATCCTCAGGTTCCGGCCCCGACTCCACACAAGGTCTTAGGCACCGGCATCGACGGGAGAGGAATCCCGAGATGTCCTCTAGCAACTCGCATGGGGACTGGCCCTTCCTGAGGCCACCAGAGCGGGTCCCTGAAGTCTCCGTCGTAAATCGAGAAGACCTGCCGCATCTCGAGAAAATCCAGGAGGTTCTCCTCTCCAGGCGAGAGGAGGCCCATTTCCGCAGAGGCTTCTCGGGGCTAATCACACCTCACGTCTGGAACTTCGAACGGGTCCTTCACACCCTTGGTGCAAATCAAGAAGTTCCCCGACATACCCGTCTCCACTCGAGAGGAAACACGAGGGTCCCGCCCACATCCAGGGGAGCCCCGTTTCCACCTCGTAGCTCGAGGTGAGGGATCCTTTCCCTGCTTCGTCGGGAAAGAATTCCCGGCGTTCCCGTCGCATCTCAAGAGGAGGCCCTCTCAACAGGAACGGCGAGAAGAACTCCGGGGTCGTACCACCATTCCAAGAGTCCCCCAGATGTCTCAGTCCATTCCAGAGGAATCTCTTTTCCCTTCACCGGTTCGTCTTTCACGCCGAGGATTGACTCACACCAACGTGGCACTTGGCACAGTCCTGTGGGAAAGCCTCACGGGAAAGCCTCGAGGGAAAGCCTTGAGGGAAAGACACAGATCCCTTGATCCACGTGACAGGAATCGTAACCCTACTGCTGCAGCTCGGGAGTAAAGCGTACGTGCATGCACCCACTCGATACGAGGCCTGACTCCCCTGGGGAGACTCAGAGGCACCCCAAGATCCATGTCAACACTGGAGAGGAATCCTCAGGTTCCGGCCCCGACTCCACACAAGGTCTCAGGCCCCGACATGGACGGGAGAGGAATCCCGAGATGGCCCCTAGCAACTAGCATGGGGACTGGCCCTTCCTGAGGCCACCAGAGCGGGTCCCTGAGGTCCCCGTCGTAACTCGAGAAAACCTGCCGCAACTCGAGAATATCCAGGACGTTCTCCCCTGCAGCCGAGATGAGGCCCATTTCCGCAGAGGCTTCTCGGGGCTAATCACACCTCACCTCTGGAACGTGGAAAGGGTCCTTCACACCCTTGGTGCAACTCAAGAAGTTCTCCGACATACCCGTCTCCACTCGAGAGGAAACACGAGGGTCCAGCCCACATCCAGAGGAGCCCCGTTTCCGCCTCGTAGCTCGAGGTGAGGGATCCTTTCCCTGCTTCGTCGGGAAAGAATTCCCGGCGTTCCCGTCGCATCTCAAGAGGAGGCCGTCTCATCTGGAACGGCGAGAGGAACTCCAGGGTCGTGCCACCATTCCAAGAGTCACCCAGATGTCTCAGTCCATTCCAGAGGAAACTCTTTTCCCTTCACCGGCTCGTGTTTCACGCCGAGGATCGACTCACACCAAGGTGGCACTTGGCACAGCCCTGTGGGAAAGCCTCGTGGGAAAGCCTCGAGGGAAAGCCTCGAGGGAAAGACACAGATCCCTTGATCCACGTGACAGGAAGCGTGACCCTACTGCTGCAGCTCGGGAGGAAAGCGCACGTGCATGCCCCCACTCGAGACGAGGCCTGACTCCCCTGGGGAGACTCAGAGGCACCCCAAGATCCATGTCAACACTGTACAGGAATCCTCAGGTTCCGGCCACGACTCCACACAAGGTCTTAGGCCCCGGCATCGACGGGAGAGGAATCGCGAGATGGCCCCTAGCATCTCGCATGTGGTCTGGCCCTTCCTGAGGCCACCAGAGCGGGTTCCTGAGGTCCCCGTCGTAATTAGAGAAGACCTGCCACAACTCGAGAAAATCCAGGAGGGTCTCCCTTCCATGCGAGAAGAGGCCCATTTCCGAAGGGGCTTCTCGGGGCTAATCACACCTCACCTCTGGAACGTTGAAAGGGTCCTTCACACCCTTGGTGCAACTCAAGAAGTTCCCCGACCTACCCGTCTCCACTCGAGAGGAAACACGAGGGTCCCGCCCACATCCAGAGGAGCCCCGTTTCCGCCTCGTAGGTCGAGGTGAGGGATCCTTTCTTGCTTCGTCGGGAAAGAATTCCCGGCGTTCCCGTCGCATCTCAAGAGGAGGCCCTCTCAAGAGGAACGGCGAGAGGAACTCCAGGGTCGTGCCACCATTCCAAGAGTCCCCCAGATGTCTCAGTCCGTTCCAGAGGAACCTCTTTTCCATTCACCGGCTCGTCTTTCACGCCGAGGATCGACTCACACCAAGGTGGCACTTGGCACAGCCCTGTGGGAAAGCCTCGTGGGAAAGCCTCGAGGGAAAGCCTCGAGGGAAAGCCACAGATCCCTTGATCTACGTGACAGGAAGCCTGACCCTACTGCTGCAGCTCCGGAGGGAAGCGCACGTGCATGCCCCCACTCGAGACGAAGCCTGACTCCCCTGGGGAGACTCAGAGGCACCCCAAAATCCAAGTCAACACTGGAGAGGAATCCTCAGGTTCCGGCCCCGACTGCACACAACGTCTCAGACCCTGGCATCGACGGGAGAGGAATCCTGAGATGGCACCTAGCAACTCGCATGGGGACTGGCCCATCCTGAGGCCACCAGAGCGCGTCCCTGAGTTCCCCGTCATAACTCGAGAAGACGTGCCGCAACTCGAGAATATCCAGGAGGTTCTCCCCTGCAGGCGAGATAAGGCTCATTTCCGCAGAGGCTTCCCGGGGCTAATCACACCTCACCTCTGGAACGTCGAAAGGGTCCTTCACACCCTTGGTGCAACTCAAGAAGTTTCCCGACATACCCTTCTCCACTCGAGAGGAAACACGAGGGTCCCGCCCACATCCAGAGGAGCCCCGTTTCCGCCTCGTAGCTCGAGGTGTGGGATCCTTTCCCTGCTTCGTCGGGAAAGAATTCCCGGCATTCCTGTCGCATCTCAAGAGGAGGCCCTCTCAACAGAAACGGCGAGAGGAACTCCAGGGTCGTGCCACCATTCCAAGAGTCACCCAGATGTCTCAGTCCATTCCAGAGTAACCTCTTTTCCCTTCACCGGCTCATCTTTCACGCCGAGGATCGACTCACACACAGGTGGCACTTGGCACAGCCCTGTGTGAAAGCCTCGTGGGAAAGCTCGAGGGAAAGCCTCAAGGGAAAGCCACAGATCCCTTGATCCACGTGACAGGAAGCGTGACCCTACTGTTGCAGCTCGGGAGGGAAGCGCACGTGCATGCCCCCTCTCGAGACGAGGCCTGACTCCCCTGGGGAGACTCAGAGGCACCCCAAGATCCATGTCAACACTGGAGAGGAATCCTCAGGTTCCGGCCCGGAATCCACACAAGGTCTTCGGCCCTGGCATCGACGGGAGAGGAATCCCGAGATGGCCCCTAGCAACTCGCATGCGGACTGGCCCTTCCTGAGGCCAGCAGAGCGGGTCCCTGAAGTCGCCGTCGTAACTCGAGAAGACCTGCCCCAACTCGAGAAAATCCAGGAGGTTCTCCCCTCCATGGGAGAGAAGGCCCATTTCTGCAGAGGCTTCTCGGGGCTAATCACACCTCACCTCTGGAACGTCGAAAGGGTCCTTCACACCCTTGGTGCAACTCAAGAAGTTCCCCTACATACCCGTCTCCACTCGAGAGGAAACACGAGGGTCCTGCCCACATCCAGAGGAGCCCCGTTTCCGCCCCATAGCTCGAGGTGAGGGATCCTTTCCCTTCTTCGTCGGGAAAAATTTCCCGGCATTCCCGTCGCATCTCAAGAAGAGGCCCTCTCAAGAGGAAGGGCGAGAGGAACTCCAGGGTCGTGCCACCATTTCAAGAGTCCCCCAGATGCCTCAGTCCATTCCAGAGGAACCTCTTTTCCCTTCACCGCTCGTCTTTCACGCCGAGGATCGACTCACACCAAGGTGGCACTTGGCACAGCCCTGTGGGAAAGCCTCGTGGGAAAGCCTCAAGGGAAAGCCACAGATCCCTTGATCCACGTGACAGGAAGCGTGACCCTACTGCTGCAGCTCGGGAGGAATTCGCACGTGCATGCCCCCACTCGAGACGAGGCCTGACCTCCCTGGGTAGACTCAGAGGCACCCCAAGATCCATGTCAACACTGGAGGGGAATCCTCAGGTTCCGGCCCCGACTCCACACAAGGTCTTAGGCCCCGGCATCGACGGGAGAGGAATCGCGAGATGGCCCCTAGTATCTCGCATGTGGTCTGGCCCTTCCTGAGGCCAACAGAGCGGGTTCCTGAGGTCCCCGTCGTAATTCGAGAAGACCTGCCACAACTCGAGAAAATCCAGGAGGGTCTCCCTTCCATGCGAGAAGAGGCCCATTTCCGAAGGGGCTTCTCGGGGCTAATCACACCTCACCTCTGGAACGTTGAAAGGGTCCTTCACACCCTTGGTGCAACTCAAGAAGTTCCCCGACATACCCGTCTCCACTCGAGAGGAAACACGAGGGTCCCGCCCACATCCAGAGGAGCCCCGTTTCCGCCTCGTAGGTCGAGGTGAGGGATCCTTTCCCTGCTTCGTCGGGAAAGAATTCCTGGCGTTCCCGTCGCATCTCAAGAGGAGGCCCTCTCAACAGGAACGGCGAGAGGAACTCCAGGGTCGTGCCACCATTCCAAGAGTCCCCCAGATGCCTCAGTCCATTCCAGAGGAACCTCTTTTCCCTTCACCGCTCGTCTTTCACGCCGAGGATCGACTCACACCAAGGTGGCACTTGGCACAGCCCTGTGGGAAAGCCTCGTGGGAAAGCCTCGAGGGAAAGCCACAGATCCCTTGATCCACGTGACCGGAAGCGTGACCCTAATGCTGCAGCTCGGGAGGAAAGCGCACGTGCATGCCCCCACTAGAGACGAGGCCTGACTCCCTTGGGTAGACTCAGAGGCACTCCAAGATCCATGTCAACACTGGAGGGGAATCCTCAGGTTCCGGCCCCGATGTCACACAAGGTCTTAGGCCCCGGCATCGACGGGAGAGGAATCCCGAGATGGCCCCGAGCATCTCGCATGGGGTCTGGCCCTTCCTGAGGCCACCAGAACGGGTCCCTGAGGTCCCCGTCGTAATTCGAGAAGACCTGCCACAACTCGAGAAAATCCAGGAGGTTCTCCCTTCCATGCGAGAAGAGGCCCTTTTCCGAAGAGGCTTCTCGTGGCTACTCACACCTCACCTCTGGAACGTCAACAGGGTCCTTCACACCCTTGGTGCAACTCAAGAAGTTCCCCGACATACCCTTCTCCACTCGAGAGGAAATAAGAGGGTCCCGCCCACATCCAGAGGAGCCCCGTTTCCGCCTCGTAGCTCGAGGTGAGGGATCCTTTCCCTGCTTCGTTGGGAAAGAATTCCCGTCGTTCTCGTCGCATCTCCAGAGGAGGCCCTCTCAACAGGAACGGCGAGAGGAAATCCAGGGTCGTGCCACCATTCCAAGAGTCCCCCAGATGTCTCAGTCCATTCCAGAGGAACCTCTTTTCCCTTCACCGGCTCGTCTTTCACGCCGAGGATCGACTCACACCAAGGTGGCACTTGGCACAGCCCTGTGGGAAAGCCTCGTGGGAAAGCCTCGAGGGAAAGACTCGAGGGAAAGCCACAGATCCCTTTATCTATGTGACAGGAAGCCTGACCCTACTGCTGCAGCTCGGGAGGGAAGCGCACGTGCATGCCCCCACTCGAGACGATGCCTGACTCCCCTGGGGAGACTCAGAGGCACCCCAAAATCCAAGTCAACACTGGAGAGGAATCCTCAGGTTCCGGCCCCGACTGCACACAAGGTCTCAGACCCTGGCATCGACGGGAGAGGAATCCTGAGATGGCACCTAGCAACTCGCATGGGGACTGGCCCATCCTGAGGCCACAAGAGCGCGTCCCTGAGTTCCCCGTCATAACTCGAGAAGACGTGCCGCAACTCGAGAATATCCAGGAGGTTCTCCCCTGCAGGCGAGATAAGGCCCATTTCCGCAGAGGCTTCCCGGGGCTAATCACACCTCAACTCTGGAACGTCGAAAGGGTCCTTCACACCCTTGGTGCAACTCAAGAAGTTCCCCGACATACCCTTCTCCACTCGAGAGGAAACACGAGGGTCCCGCCCACATCCAGAGGAGCCCCGTTTCCGCCTCGTAGCTCGAGGTGACAGATCCTTTCCCTGCTTCGTCGGGAAAGAATTCCCGGCGTTCCCGTCGCATCTCAAGAGGAGGCCCTCTCAACAGGAACGGCGAGAGGAACTCCAGGGTCGTGCCACCATTCCAAGAGTCACCCAGATGTCTCAGTCCATTCCAGAGGAACCTCTTTTCCCTTCACCGGCTCATCTTTCACGCCGAGGATCGACTCACACACAGGTGGCACTTGGCACAGCCCTGTGTGAAAGTTTCGTGGGAAAGCCTCGAGGGAAAGCCTCAAGGGAAAGCCACAGATCCCTTGATCCACGTGACAGGAAGCGTGACCCTACTGCTGCAGCTCGGGAGGAATTCGCACGTGCATGCCCCCACTCGAGACGAGGCCTGACTCCCTTGGGTAGACTCAGAGGCACTCCAAGATCCATGTCAACACTGGAGGGGAATCCTCAGGTTCCGGCCCCGACGCCACACAAGGTCTTAGGCCCCGGCATCGACGGGAGAGGAATCCCGAGATGGCCCCGAGCATCTCGCATGGGGTCTGGCCCTTCCTGAGGCCACCAGAACGGGTCCCTGAGGTCCCCGTCGTAATTCGAGAAGACCTGCCACAACTCGAGAAAATCCAGGAGGTTCTCCCTTCCATGCGAGAAGAGGCCCTTTTCCGAAGAGGCTTCTCGGGGCTAATCACACCTCACCTCTGGAACGTCGAAAGGGTCCTTCACACCCTTGGTGCAACTCAAGAAATTCTCCGACATACCCGTCTCCACTCGAGAGGAAACACGAGGGTCCAGCCCACATCCAGAGGAGCCCCGTTTCCGCCTCGTAGGTCGAGGTGAGGGATCCTTTCCCTGCTTCGTCGGGAAAGAATTCCCGGCGTTCCCGTCGCATCTCAAGAGGAGGCCCTCTCATCAGGAACGGCGAGAGGAACTCCAGGGTCGTGCCACCATTCCAAGAGTCCCCCAGATGTCTCAGTCCATTCCAGAGGAAACTCTTTTCCCTTCACCGGCTCGTCTTTCACGCCGAGGATCGACTCACACCAAGGTGGCACTTGGCACAGCCCTGTGGGAAAGCCTCGTGGGAAAGCCTCGAGGGAAAGCCTCGAGGGAAAGACACAGATCCCTTGATCCATGTGACAGGAAGCGTGACCCTACTGCTGCAGCTCGGGAGGGAAGCGCACGTGCATGCCCCCACTCGAGACGAGGCCTGACTCCCCTCGGGAGACTCGGAGGCACCCCAAGATCCATGTCAACACTGGAGAGGAATGCTCAGGTTCCGGCCCCGACTCCACACAAGGTCTTAGGCCCCGGCATCGATGGGAGAGGAACACCGAGATGTCCCCTAGCAACTCGCAAGGGGACTGGCCCTTCCGGAGGCCACCAGAGCGGGTCCCTGAGATCCCCGTCGTAACTCGAGAAGACCTGCCGCAACTCGAGAATATCCAGGAGGTTCTCCCCTGCAGGCGAGATGAGGCCCATTTCCGCAGAGGCTTCTCGTGGCTACTCACACCTCACCTCTGGAACGTCAACAGGGTCCTTCACACCCTTGGTGCAACTCAAGAAGTTCCCCGACATACCCTTCTCCACTCGAGAGGAAACACGAGGGTCCCGCCCACATCCAGAGGAGCCCCGTTTCCGCCTCGTAGCTCGAGGTGAGGGATCCTTTCCCTGCTTCGTTGGGAAAGAATTCCCGTCGTTCCCGTCGCATCTCAAGAGGAGGCCCTCTCAACAGGAACGGCGAGAGGAAATCCAGGGTCGTGCCACCATTCCAAGAGTCCCCCAGATGTCTCAGTCCATTCCAGAGGAACCTCTTTTCCCTTCACCGGCTCGTCTTTCACGCCGAGGATCGACTCACACCAAGGTGGCACTTGGCACAGCCCTGTGGGAAAGCCTCGTGGGAAAGCCTCGAGGGAAAGCCTCGAGGGAAAGCCACAGATCCCTTGATCTACGTGACAGGAAGCCTGACCCTACTGCTGCAGCTCGGGAGGGAAGCGCACGTGCATGCCCCCACTCGAGACGATGCCTGACTCCCCTGGGGAGACTCAGAGGCACCCCAAAATCCAAGTCAACACTGGAGAGGAATCCTCAGGTTCCGGCCCCGACTGCACACAAGGTCTCAGACCCTGGCATCGACGGGAGAGGAATCCTGAGATGGCACCTAGCAACTCGCATGGGGACTGGCCCATCCTGAGGCCACCAGAGCGCGTCCCTGAGTTCCCCGTCATAACTCGAGAAGACGTGCCGCAACTCGAGAATATCCAGGAGGTTATCCCCTGCAGGCTAGATAAGGCCCATTTCCGCAGAGGCTTCCCGGGGCTAATCACACCTCAACTCTGGAACGTCGAAAGAGTCCTTCACACCCTTGGTGCAACTCAAGAAGTTCCCCGACATACCCTTCTCCACTCGAGAGGAAACACGAGGGTCCCGCCCACATCCAGAGGAGCCCCGTTTCCGCCTCGTAGCTCGAGGTGACGGATCCTTTCCCTGCTTCGTTGGGAAAGAATTCCCGGCGTTCCCGTCGCATCTCAAGAGGAGGCCCTCTCAACAGGAACGGCGAAAGGAACTCCAGGGTCGTGCCACCATTCCAAGAGTCACCCAGATGTCTCAGTCCATTCCAGAGGAACCTCTTTTCCCTTCACCGGCTCATCTTTCACGCCGAGGATCGACTCACACAAAGGTGGCACTTGGCACAGCCCTGTGGGAAAGCCTCGTGGGAAAGCCTCGAGGGAAAGCCTCAAGGGAAAGGCACAGATCCCTTGATCCACGTGACAGGAAGCGTGACCCTACTGCTGCAGCTCGGGAGGGAAGCGCACGTGCATGCCCCCTCTCGAGACGAGGCCTGACTCCCCTGGGGAGACTCAGAGGCACCCCAAGATCCATGTCAACACTGGAGAGGAATCCTCAGGTTCCGGCCCGGAATCCACACAAGGTCTTCGGCCCTGGCATCGACGGGAGAGGAATCCCGAGATGGCCCCTAGCAACTCGCATGGGGACTGGCCCTTCCTGAGGCCAGCAGAGCGGGTCCCTGAGGTCGCCGTCGTAACTCGAGAAGACCTGCCCCAACTCGAGAAAATCCAGGAGGTTCTCCCCTCCATGGTAGAGAAGGCCCATTTCTGCAGAGGCTTCTCGGGGCTAATCACACCTCACCTCTGGAACTTCGAAAGGGTCCTTCACACCCTTGGAGCAACTCAAGAAGTTCCCCTACATACCCGTCTCCACTCGAGAGGAAACACGAGGGTCCTGCCCACATCCAGAGGAGCCCCGTTTCCGCCCCGTAGCTCGAGGTGAGGGATCCTTTCCCTGCTTCGTCGGGAAAAATTTCCCGGCATTCCCGTCGCATCTCAAGAAGAGGCCCTCTCAAGAGGAACGGCGAGAGGAACTCCAGGGTCGTGCCACCATTTCAAGAGTCCCCCAGATGCCTCAGTCCATTCCAGAGGAACCTCTTTTCCCTTCACCGCTCGTCTTTCACGCCGAGGATCGACTCACACCAAGGTGGCACTTGGCACAGCCCTGTGGGAAATCCTCTTGTGAAAGCCTCGAGGGAAAGCCACAGATCCCTTGATCCACGTGACCGGAAGCGTGACCCTACTGCTGCAGCTCGGGAGGAAAGCGCACGTGCATGCCCCCACTCGAGACGAGGCCTGACTCCCTTGGGTAGACTCAGAGGCACTCCAAG
Source organism: Budorcas taxicolor (assembly GCF_023091745.1). Classification (NCBI taxonomy): domain Eukaryota; kingdom Metazoa; phylum Chordata; class Mammalia; order Artiodactyla; family Bovidae; genus Budorcas; species Budorcas taxicolor. Next base: position 131,033 of record NW_026291905.1, on the reverse strand, counting down.
ATCCATGTCAACACTGGAGGGGAATCCTCAGGTTCCAGCCCCGACGCCACACAAGGTCTTAGGCCCCGGCATCGACGGGAGAGGAATCCCGAGATGGCCCCGAGCATCTCGCATGGGGTCTGGCCCTTCCGGAGGCCACCAGAGCGGGTCCCTGAGGTCCCCGTCGTAACTCGAGAAGACCTGCCGCAACTCGAGAATATCCAGGAGGTTCTCCCCTGCAGGCGAGATGAGGCCCATTTCCGCAGAGGCTTCTCGTGGCTACTCACACCTCACCTCTGGAACGTCAACAGGGTCCTTCACACCCTTGGTGCAACTCAAGAAGTTCCCCGACATACCCTTCTCCACTCGAGAGGAAACACGAGGGTCCCGCCCACATCCAGAGGAGCCCCGTTTCCGCCTCGTAGCTCGAGGTGAGGGATCCTTTCCCTGCTTCGTTGGGAAAGAATTCCCGTCGTTCCCGTCGCATCTCAAGAGGAGGCCCTCTCAACAGGAACGGCGAGAGGAAATCCAGGGTCGTGCCACCATTCCAAGAGTCCCCCAGATGTCTCAGTCCATTCCAGAGGAACCTCTTTTCCCTTCACCGGCTCGTCTTTCACGCCGAGGATCGACTCACACCAAGGTGGCACTTGGCACAGCCCTGTGGGAAAGCCTCGTGGGAAAGCCTCGAGGGAAAGCCTCGAGGGAAAGCCACAGATCCCTTGATCTACGTGACAGGAAGCCTGACCCTACTGCTGCAGCTCGGGAGGGAAGCGCACGTGCATGCCCCCACTCGAGACGATGCCTGACTCCCCTGGGGAGACTCAGAGGCACCCCAAAATCCAAGTCAACACTGGAGAGGAATCCTCAGGTTCCGGCCCCGACTGCAGACAAGGTCTCAGACCCTGGCATCGACGGGAGAGGAATCCTGAGATGGCACCTAGCAACTCGCATGGGGACTGGCCCATCCTGAGGCCACCAGAGCGCGTCCCTGAGTTCCCCGTCATAACTCGAGAAGACGTGCCGCAACTCGAGAATATCCAGGAGGTTATCCCCTGCAGGCGAGATAAGGCCCATTTCCGCAGAGGCTTCCCGGGGCTAATCACACCTCAACTCTGGAACGTCGAAAGGGTCCTTCACACCCTTGGTGCAACTCAAGAAGTTCCCCGACATACCCTTCTCGACTCGAGAGGAAACACGAAGGTCCCGCCCACATCCAGAGGAACCCCGTTTCCGCCTCGTAGCTCGAGGTGACGGATCCTTTCCCTGCTTCGTTGGGAAAGAATTCCCGGCGTTCCCGTCGCATCTCAAGAGGAGGCCCTCTCAACAGGAACGGCGAGAGGAACTCCAGGGTCGTGCCACCATTCCAAGAGTCACCGAGATGTCTCAGTCCATTCCAGAGGAACCGCTTTTCCCTTCACCGGCTCACCTTTCACGCCGAGGATCGACTCACACAAAGGTGGCACTTGGCACAGCCCTGTGGGAAAGCCTCGTGGGAAAGCCTCGAGGGAAAGCCTCAAGGGAAAGGCACAGATCCCTTGATCCACGTGACAGGAAGCGTGACCCTACTGCTGCAGCTCGGGAGGGAAGCGCACATGCATGCCCCCTCTCGAGACGAGGCCTGACTCCCCTGGGGAGACTCAGAGGCACCCCAAGATCCATGTCAACACTGGAGAGGAATCCTCAGGTTCCGGCCCGGAATCCACACAAGGTCTTCGGCCCTGGCATCGACGGGAGAGGAATCCCGAGATGGCCCCTAGCAACTCGCATGGGGACTGGCCCTTCCTGAGGCCAGCAGAGCGGGTCCCTGAGGTCGCCGTCGTAACTCGAGAAGACGAGAAAATCCAGGAGGTTCTCCCCTCCATGGGAGAGAAGGCCCATTTCTGCAGAGGCTTCTCGGGGCTAATCACACCTCACCTCTGGAACGTCGAAAGGGTCCTTCACACCCTTGGTGCAACTCAAGAAGTTCCCCTACATACCCGTCTCCACTCGAGAGGAAACACGAGGGTCCTGCCCACATCCAGAGGAGCCCCGTTTCCGCCCCGTAGCTCGAGGTGAGGGATCCTTTCCCTGCTTCGTCGGGAAAAATTTCCCGGCATTCCCGTCGCATCTCAAGAAGAGGCCCTCTCAAGAGGAACGGCGAGAGGAACTCCAGGGTCGTGCCACCATTTCAAGAGTCCCCCAGATGCCTCAGTCCATTCCAGAGGAACCTCTTTTCCCTTCACCGGGTCGTCTTTCACGCCGAGGATCGACTCACACCAAGGTGGCACTTGGCACAGCCCTGTGGGAAAGCCTCGTGGGAAAGCCTCAAGGGAAAGCCACAGATCCCTTGATCCACGTGACAGGAAGCGTGACCCTACTGCTGCAGCTCGGGAGGAATTCGCACGTGCATGCCCCCACTCGAGACGAGGCCTGACTCCCCTGGGTAGACTCAGAGGCACCCCAAGATCCATGTCAACACTGGAGGGGAATCCTCAGGTTCCGGCCCCGACTCCACACAAGGTCTTAGGCCCTGGCATCGACGGGAGAGGAATCGCGAGATGGCCCCTAGCATCTCGCATGTGGTCTGGCCCTTCCTGAGGCCACCAGAGCGGGTTCCTGAGGTCCCCGTCGTAATTCGAGAAGACCTGCCACAACTCGAGAAAATCCAGGAGGGTCTCCCTTCCATGCGAGAAGAAGCCCATTTCCGAAGGGGCTTCTCGGGGCTAATCACACCTCACCTCTGGAACGTTGAAAGGGTCCTTCACACCCTTGGTGCAACTCAAGAAGTTCCCCGACATACCCGTCTCCACTCGAGAGGAAACACGAGGGTCCCGCCCACATCCAGAGGAGCCCCGTTTCCGCCTCGTAGGTCGAGGTGAGGGATCCTTTCCCTGCTTCGTCGGGAAAGAATTCCCGGCGTTCCCGTCGCATCTCAAGAGGAGGCCCTCTCAACAGGAACGGCGAGAGGAACTCCAGGGTCGTGCCACCATTCCAAGAGTCCCCCAGATGCCTCAGTCCATTCCAGAGGAACCTCTTTTCCCTTCACCGCTCGTCTTTCACGCCGAGGATCGACTCACACCAAGGTGGCACTTGGCACAGCCCTGTGGGAAAGCCTCGAGGAAAAGCCTCGAGGGAAAGCCACAGATCCCTTGATCCATGTGACAGGAAGCGTGACCCTACTGCTGCAGCTCGGGAGGGAAGCGCACGTGCATGCCCCCACTCGAGACGAGGCCTGACTCCCCTGGGGAGACTCGGAGGCACCCCAAGATCCATGTCAACACTGTAGAGTAATCCTCAGGTTCCGGCCCCGACGCCACACAAGGTCTTAGGCCCCGGCATCTTCGGGAGAGGAACACCGAGATGTCCCCTAGCAACTCGCAAGGGGACTGGCCCTTCCGGAGGCCACCAGAGCGGGTCCCTGAGGTCCCCGTCGTAACTCGAGAAGACCTGCTGCAACTCGAGAATATCCAGGAGGTTCTCCCCTGCAGGCGAGATGAGGCCCATTTCCGCAGAGGCTTCTCGTGGCTACTCACACCTCACCTCTGGAACGTCAACAGGGTCCTTCACACCCTTGGTGCAACTCAAGAAGTTCCCCGACATACCCTTCTCCACTCGAGAGGAAACACGAGGGTCCCGCCCACATCCAGAGGAGCCCCGTTTCCGCCTCGTAGCTCGAGGTGAGGGATCCTTTCCCTGCTTCGTTGGGAAAGAATTCCCGTCGTTCCCATCGCATCTCACGAGGAGGCCCTCTCAACAGGAACGGCGAGAGGAAATCCAGGGTCGTGCCACCATTCCAAGAGTCCCCCAGATGTCTCAGTCCATTCCAGAGGAACCTCTTTTCCCTTCACCGGCTCGTCTTTCACGCCGAGGATCGACTCACACCAAGGTGGCACTTGGCACAGCCTTGTGGGAAAGCCTCGTGGGAAAGCCTCGAGGGAAAGCCTCTAGGGAAAGCCACAGATCCCTTGATCTACGTGACAGGAAGCCTGACCCTACTGCTGCAGCTCGGGAGGGAAGCGCACGTGCATACCCCCACACGAGACGATGCCTGACTCCCCTGGGGAGACTCAGAGGCACCCCAAAATCCAAGTCAACACTGGAGAGGAATCCTCAGGTTCCGGCCCCGACTGCACACAAGGTCTCAGACCCTGGCATCGACGGGAGAGGAATCCCGCGATGGCCCCTAGCAACTCGCATGGGGACTGGCCATTCCTGAGGCCACCAGAGCGGGTCCCTGACGTCCCCTTCGTAACTCGGAAGACCTGCCGCAACTCGAGAAAATCCAGGAGGTTCTCCCCTCCAGGCGAGAGGAGGCCCATTTCCGAAGAGGCTTCTTGGGGCTAATCACACCTCAACTCTGAAACGTCGAAAGGGTCCTTCACACCCTTGGTGCAACTCAAGAAGTTCCTCGACATACCCGTCCCCACTCGAGAGGAAACACGAGGGTCCCGCCCACATCCAGAGGAGCCCCGATTCCGCCTCGTAGCTCGAGGTGAGGGATCCTTTCCCTGCTTCGTCGGGAAAGAATTCCCGGCGTTCCCATCACATCTCAAGAGGAGGCCCTCTCAACAGGAACGCCGAGAGGAACTCCAGGGTCGTGCCACCATTCCAAGAGTCCCCCAGATGTCTCAGTCCATTCCAGAGGAACCTCTTTTCCCTTCACCGGCTTGTCTTTCACGCCGAGGATCGACTCACACCAAGGTGGCACTTGGCACAGCCCTGTGGGAAAGCGTCGTGGGAAAGACTCGAGGGAAAGCCTCGAGGGAAAGCCACAGACCCCTTGATCCACGTGACAGGAAGCGTGACCTTACTGCTGCAGCTCGGGAGGGAACCCCACGTGCATTCCCCCACTCGAGACGAGGCCTGACTCCCCAGGGGAGACTCAGAAGCACCCCAAGATCCATGTCAACACTGGAGAGGTATCCTCAGGTACCGGCCCCGACTCCACACAAGGTCTTAGGCCCCGGCATCGACGGGAGAGGAATCCCGAGATGGCCCCTAGCAACTCGCATGGGGACTGGCCCTTCCTGAGGCCACCAGAGCGGGTCCCTGAGGTCCCCGTCGTAACTCGAGAAGACCTGCCGCAACTCGAGAAAATCCAGGAGGTTCTCCTCTCCAGGAGAGAGGAGGCCCATTTCTGCAGAGGCTTCTCGGGGCTAATCACACCTCACGTCTGGAACTACCAAAGGATCCTTCACACCCTCGGTGCAACTCAAGAATTACCCCGACATACCCGTCTCCACTCGAGAGGAAACGCGAGGGTCCCGCCCACATCCAGAGGAGCCCCGTTTCCGCCTCGTAGCTCGAGGTGAGGGACCCTTTCCCTGCTTCGTCGGGAAAGAATTCCCGGCGTTCCCGTCGCATCTCAAGAGGAGGCCCTCTCAACAGGAATGGCGAGAGGAACTCCGGGGTCGTGCCACCATTCCAAGAGTCCCCCAGATGTCTCAGTCCATTCCAGAGGAACCTCTTTTCCCTTCAACGGCTCGTCTTTCACGCCGAGGATCGACTCACACCAAGGTGGCACTTGGCACAGCCCTGTGGGAAAGCCTCGTGGGAAAGCTTCGAGGGAAAGCCTCGAGGGAAAGCCACAGATCCCTTGATCCACGTGACAGGAAGCGTGACCCTACTGCTGCAGCTCGGGAGGGAAGCACACGTGCATGCCCCCACTCGAGACGAGGCCTGACTCCCCTGGGGAGACTCAGAGGCACCCCAAGATAGATGTCAACACTGAAGAGGAATCCTCAGGTTCCGGCCCCGACTCCACACAAGGTCTTAGGCCCCGGCATCGACGGGAGAGGAATCCCGAGTTGGCACCTAGCAACTCGCATGGGGACTGGCCCTTCCTGAGGCCACCAGATTGGGACCCTGAGGTCCCCGTCGTAACTCGAGAAGACCTGCCGCAACTCGAGAATAACCAGGAGGTTCTCCACTGCAGGCGAGATGAGGCCCATTTCCGCAGAGGCTTCACGGGGCTAATCACACCTCACCTCTGGAACTTCGAAAGGTCCTTCACACCCTTGGTGCAACTCAAGAAGTTCCCCGAGATACCCGTCTCCACTCGAGAGGAAACACGAGGGTCCCGCCCACATCCAGAGGAGCCCCGTTTCCGCCTCGTAGCTCGAGGTGAGGGATCCTTTCCCTGCTTCGTCGGGAAAGAATTCCCGGCGTTCCCGTCGCCTCTCAAGAGGAGGCCGTCTCAACAGGAAAGGCGAGAGGAACTCCAGGGTCGTGCCACCATTCCAAGAGTCCCCCAGATGTCTCAGTCCATTCCAGAGGAACCTCTTTTCCCTTCACCGGCTTGTCTTTCACGCCGATGATCGACTCACACCAAGGTGGCACTTGGCAAAGCCCTGTGGGAAAGCCTCGTGGGAAAGCCTCGAGGGAAAGCCTTGAGGGAAAGCCACAGCTCCCTTGATCCACGTGACAGGAAGCGTGACCCTACTGCTGCAGCTCGGGAGGGAAGCGCACGTGCATTCCCCCACTCGAGACGAGGCCTGACTCCCCTGGGGAGACTCAGAGGCACCCCAAGATCCATGTCAACACTGGAGAGGAATCCTCAGGTTCCGGCCCCGACTCCACACAAGGTTTTAGGCCCCGGCATCGACGGGAGAGGAATCCCGAGATGGCCCCTAGCAACTCGCATGGGGACTGGCCATTCCTGAGGCCACCAGAGCGGGTCCCTGACGTATCCTTCGTAACTCGGAAGACCTGCCGCAACTCGAGAAAATCCAGGAGGTTCTCCCCTCCAGGCGAGAGGAGGCCCATTTCCGCAGAGGCTTCTTGGGGCTAATCACACCTCAACTCTGAAACGTCGAAAGGGTCCTTCACACCCTTGGTGCAATTCAAGAAGTTCCCCGACATACCCGTCTCCACTCGAGAGGAAACACGAGGGTCCCGCCCACATCCAGAGGAGCCCCGTTTCCGCCTCGTGGCTCGAGGTGAGGGATCCTTTCCCTGCTTCGTCGGGAAAGAATTCCCGGCGTTCCCGTCGCATCTCAAGAGGAGGCCCTCTCAACAGGAATGGCGAGAGGACCTCCAGGGTCGTGCCACCATTCCAAGAGTCCCCCAGATGTCTCAGTCCGTTCCAGAGGAACCTCTTTTCCCTTCACCGGCTCGTCTTTCACGCCGAGGATCGACTCACACTAAGGTGGCACTTGGCACAGCCCTGTGGGAAAGCCTCGTGGGAAAGCCTCGAGGGAAAGCCACAGATCCCTTGATCCACGTGACAGGAAGCCTGACCCTACTGCTGCAGCTCGGGAAGGAAGCCCACGTACATGCCCCCACTCGAGACGAGGCCTGACTCCCCTGGGGAGACTCAGAGGCACCCCAAGACACATGTCAACACTGGAGAGGAATCCTCAGGTACAGGCCCCGACTCCTCACAAGGTCTTAGGCCCCGGCATGGACGGGAGAGGAATCCCGAGATGGCCCCTAGCAACTGGCATGGTGCCTGGCCCTTCCTGAGGCCACCAGAGCGGGTCCCTGCGGTCCCCATCGTAACTCGAGAAAACCTGCCGCAACTCGAGAATATCGAGGAGGTTCTCCCCTGCAGGCGAGATGAGCCCCATTTCCGCAGAGGCTTCTCGGGGCTAATCACACCTCACCTCTGGAACGTCGAAAGGGTCCTTCACACCCTTGGTGCAACACAAGACGTTCCCCGACATACCCGTCTCCACTCGAGAGGAAACATGAGGGTCCCGCCCACATCCAGAGGAGCCCCCTTTCCGCCTCGTAGCTCGAGGTGAGGGATCCTTTCCCTGCTTCGTCGGAAAAGAATTCCCGGCGTTCCCGTCGCATCTCAGGAGGAGGCCCTCTCAACAGGAACGGCGAGAGGAACTTCAGGGTCTTGCCACCATTCCAAGAGTCCCCCAGATGTCTCAGTCCATTCCAGAGGAACCTCTTTTCCCTTCACCGGCTCGTCTTTCACGCCGTGGATCGACACACACCAAGGTGGCACTTGGCACAGACCTGTGGGAAAGCCTCGTGGAAAAGCCTCGAGGGAAAGCCTCGAGGGAAAGCCACAGATCCCTTGATCCACGTGACAGGAAGCGTGACCCTACTGCTGCAGCTCGGGAGGGAAGCGCACGTGCATGCCCCCACTCGAAACGAGGCCTGACTCCCCTGGGGAGACTGAGAGGCACCCCAAAATCCATGTCAACACTGGAGAGGAATGCTCAGGTTTCGGCCCCGACTCCACACAAGGCCTTAGGCCCCGGCATCGACGGGAGAGGAATCCCGAGAGGGCCCCTAGCAACTCGCATGGGGACTGGCACTTCCTGAGGCCACCAGAGCGGGTCCCTGAGGTCCCCGTCGTAACTCGAGAAGACCTGCCGCAACTCGAGAATATCCAGGAGGTTCACCCCTGCAGGCGAGATGAGGCCCATTTCCGCAGAGGCTTCTCGGGGCTAATCACACCTCACCTCTGGAACGTCTAAAGGGTCCTTCCCACCCTAGGTGCAACTCAAGAAGTTCCCCGACATACCGTCTCCACTCGAGAGGAAACACGAGGGTCCCACCCACATCCAGAGGAGCCCCGTTTCCGCATCGTAGCTCGAGGTGAGGGATCCTTTCCCTTCTTCGTTGGGAAAGGATTCTCGGCTTTCCCGTCGCATCTCAAGAGGAGGCCCTCTCAACAGGAACGGCGAGAGGAACTCCAGGGTCGTGCCACCATTCCAAGAGTCAACCAGATATCTCTGTCCATTCCAGAGAAACCTCTTTTCCCTTCACCGGCTCGTCTTACACGCCGAGGATCGACTCACACCAAGGTGGCACTTGGCACAGCCCTGTGGGAAAGCCTCGAGGGAAAGCCTCTAGGGAAAGCCACAGATCCCTTGATCCACGTAACAGGAAGCGTGACCCTACTGCTGCAGCTCGGGAGGGAAACGCACGTGCATGCCCCCACTCGAGACGAGGCTTGACTCCCCTGGTGAGACTCAGAGGCACCCCAAGATCCATGTCAACACTGGAGAGGAATCCTCAGGTTCTGGCCCCGACTTCACACAAGGAGTTACGCCCCGGCATGGACGGGAGAGGAATCCCGAGATGGCCCCTAGCAACTCGCATGGGGTCTGGCCCGTCCTGAGGCCACCAGAGCAGGTCCCTGAGGTCCACGTCGAACTCGAGAAGACCTGCCGCAACTCGAGAATATCCAGGAGGTTCTCCCCTGCAGGTGAGATGAGGCCCATTTCCGCAGAGGCTTCTCGGGGCTAATCACACCTCACCTCTGGAACGTCGAAAGGGTCCTTCACACCCTTGGTGCAACTCAAGAAGTTCCCCGACATACCCGTCTCCACTCGAGAGGAAACACGAGGGTCCCGCCCACATCCAGAGGAGCCCCGTTTCCGCCTCGTAGCTCGAGGTGACGGATCCTTTCCCTGCTTCGTCGGGAAAGAATTCCCGGCGTTCCCGTCGGATCTCAAGAGGAGGCCCTCTCAACAGGAACGGCGAGAGGAACTCCAGGGTCGTGCAACCATTCCAAGAGTCCCCCAGATGTCACAGTCCATTCCAGAGGGACCTCTTTTCCCTTCACGGGCTCGGCATTCACGCCGAAGATCGACTCACACTAAGGTGGCACTTGGCACAGCCCTGTGGGAAAGCGTCCTGGGAAAGCCTCGAGGGAAAGCCTCCAGGGAAAGCCACAGATCCCTTGATCCACGTGACAGGAAGCGTGACCCTAGTGCTGCAGCTCGGGAGAGAAGCGCACGTGCATGCCCCCACTCGAGACGAGGCCTGACTCCCCTGGGGAGACTCAGAGGCACCCCAAGATCCATGTCAACACTGGAGAGGAATGCTCAGGTTCCGGCCCCGACTTCACACAAGGTCTTAGACCCTGGCATCGATGGGAGAGGAATCCCGAGATGGCCCCTAGCAACTCGCATGGTGCCTGGCCCTTCCTGAGGCCACCAGAGCGGGTCCCTGAGGTCCCCGTCGTAACTCGAGAATACCTGCCACAACTCGAGAAAATCCAGGAGGTTCTCCCCTCCAGGCTAGAGGAGGCCCATTTCTGCAGAGGCTTCTCGGGCTAATCACACCTCACGTCTGGAACTACGAAAGGATTCTTCACACCCTTGGTGCAACTCAAGAATTTCCCCGACATACCCTTCTCCACTCGAGAGGAAACACGAGGGTCCCGCCCACATCCAGAGGAGCCCCGTTTCCACGTCGTAGCTCGAGGTGAGGGATCCTTTCCCGGCTTCGTCTGGAAAGAATTCCCGGCGTTCCCGTCGGATCTCAAGAGGAGGCCCTCTCAACAGGAACGGCGAGAGGAACTCCGGGATCGTGCCACCATTCCAAGAGTCCCCCAGATGTCTCAGTCCATTCCAGAGGAACCTCTTTTCCCTTCACCGGCTCGTATTTCACGCCGAGGATCGACTCACACCAAGGTGGCACTTGGCACAGCCCTGTGCGAAAGCCTCGTGGGAAAGCCTCGAGGGAAACCTCGAAGGAAACACTTAGATCCCTTGATCCACGTGACAGAAAGCGTGACCCTACTGCTGCAGCTCGGGAGGGAAGCGCACGTGCATGCCCCCACTCGAAACGAGGCCTGACTCCCCTGGGGAGACTCAGAGGCACCCCAAGATCCATGTCAACACTGGAGAGGAATCCTCAGGTTCCGGCCCCGACTCCACACAAGGTCTTAGGCCCCGGCATCGATGGGAGAGGAATCCCGAGATGGCCCCTAGCAACTCGCATGGGGTCTGGCCCTTCCTGAGGCCACCAGAGCGGGTCCCTGAGGTCCCCGTCGTAACTCGAGAAGACTTGCCGCAACTCGAGAAAATCCAGGAGGTTCTCCCCTCCAGGCGAGAGGAGGCCCATTTCTGCACAGGCTTCTCCGGGCTAATCACACCTCACCTCTGGAACGTCGAAAGGGTCCTTCACACCCTTGGTGCAACTCAAGAAGTTCCCCGACATACCCGTCTCCACTCGAGAGGAAACACGAGGGTCCCGCCCACATCCAGAGGAGCCCCGTTTCCGCCTCGTAGCTCGAGGTGAGGGATCCTTTCCCTGCTTCGTCGGGAAAGAATTCCCGGCGTTCCCGTCGCATCTCAAGAGGAGGCCCTCTCAACAGGAACGGCGAGAGGAACTCCAGGGTCGTGCCACCATTCCGAAAGTCCCCCAGATGTCTCAGTCCATTCCAGAGAAACCTCTTTTCCCTTCACGGGCTCGTCTTTCACGCCGAGGATCGACTCACACCAAGGTGGCACTTGGCACAGCCCTGTGGGAAAGCCTCGTGGGAAAGCTTCGAGGGAAAGCCTCGAGGGAAAGCCACAGATCCCTTGATCCACGTGGCAGGAAGCCTGACCCTATTGCTGCAGCTCGGGAAGGAAGCCCACGTGCATGCCCCCACTCGAGACGAGGCCTGACTCCCCTGGGGAGACTCAGAGGCACCCCAAGATCCATGTCAACACTGGAGAGGAATCCTCAGGTTCCGGCCCCGACTCCACACAAGGTCTTAGGCGCCGGCATCGACGGGAGAGGAATCCCGAGATGGGCCCTAGCAACTCGCATGGTGCCTGGCCCTTCCTGAGGCCGCCAGAGCGGGTCCCTGAGGTCCCCGTCGTAACTCGAGAAAACCTGCCGCAACTCGAGAATATCGAGGAGGTTCTCCCCTGCAGGCGAGATGAGGCCCATTTCCGCAGAGGCTTCTCGGGGCTAATCACACCTCACCTCTGGAACGTCGAAAGGGTCCTTCACACCCTTGGTGCAACTCAAGAAGTTCCCCGACATACCCGTCTCCACTCGAGAGGAAACACGAGGGTCCCGCCCACATCCAGAGGAGCCCCGTTTCCGCCTCGTAGCTCGAGGTGAGGGATCCTTTCCCTGCTTCGTCGGAAAAGAATTCCCGGCGTTCCCGTCGCATCTCAGGAGGAGGCCCTTCAACAGGAACGGCGAGAGGAACTCCAAGGTCGTGCCACCATTCCAAGAGTCCCCCAGATGTCTCAGTCCATTCCAGAGGAACCTGTTTTCCCTTAACCGGCTCGTCTTTCACGCCGAGGATCAACTCTCACCAAGGTGGCACTTGGCACAGCCCTGTGGGAAAGCCTCGTGGGAAAGCCTCGAGGGAAAGCCTCGAGGGAAAGCCACAGATCCCTTGATCCACGTGACAGGAAGCGTGACCCTACTGCTGCAGCTCGGGAGGGAAGCGCACGTGCATGCCCCCACTCGAAACGAGGCCTGACTCCCCTGGGGAGACTCAGAGGCACCCCAAGATCCATGTCAACACTGGAGAGGAATCCTCAGGTTCCGGCCCCGACTCCACACCAGGTCTTAGGCCCCGGCATCGACGGGAGAGGAATCCCGAGATGGGCCCTAGCAACTCGCATGGTGCCTGGCCCTTCCTGAGGCCACCAGAGCGGGTCCCTGAGGTCCCCGTCGTAACTCGAGAAAACCTGCCGCAACTCGAGAATATCCAGGAAGTTCTCCCCTGCAGGCGAGATGAGGCCCATTTCTGCAGAGGCTTCTCGGGGCTAATCACACCTCACCTCTGGAACTTCGAAAGGGTCCTTCACACCCTTGGTGCAACTCAAGAAGTTCCTCGACATACCCGTCCCCACTCGAGAGGAAACACGAGGGTCCCGCCCACATCCAGAGGAGCCCCGTTTCCGCCTCGTAGCTCGAGGTTAGGGATCCTTTTCCTGCTTCGTTGGGAAAGAATTCCCGGTGTTCCCGTCGCATCTCAAGAGGAGGCCCTCTCAACAGGAACGGCGAGGGGAACTCCAGGGTCGTGCCACCATTCCAAGAGTCCCCCAGATGTCTCAGTCCATTCCAGAGGAACCTCTTTTACCTTCACCGGCTCGTCTTTCACGCCGAGGATCGACTCACACCAAGGTGGCACTTGGCACAGCCCTGTGGGAAAGCCCCGAGGGAAAGCCACTAGGGAAAGCCACAGATCCCTTGATCCACGTGACAGGAAGCGTGACCCTTCTGCTGCAGCTCGGGAGGGAAGCGCACGTGCATGCCCCCACTCGAGACGAGGCTTGACTCCCCTGGTGAGACTCAGAGGCACCCCAAGATCCATGTCAACACTGGAGAGGAATCCTCAGGTTCTGGCCCCAACTCCACACAAGGTCTTAGGCCCGGCATCGACGGGAGAGGAATCCCGAGATGGCCCCTAGCAACTCACATGGGGACTGGCCCTTCCTGAGGCCACCAGAGCGGGTCCCTGAGGTCCCCGTCGTAACTCGAGAAGACCTGCCGCAACTCGAGAATATCCAGGAGGTTCTCCCCTGCAGGCGAGAGGAGGCCCATTTCTGCAGAGGCTTCTCGGGGCTAATCACACCTCACCTCTGGAACGTCGAAAGGGTCCTTCACACCCTTGGTGCAACTCAAGAAGTTCCCCGACATACCCGTCTCCACTCGAGAGGAAACACGAGGGTCCCGCCCACATCCAGAGGAGCCCCGTTTCCGCCTCGTAGCTCGAGGTGAGGGATCCTTTCCCTGCTTCGTCGGGAAAGAATTCCCGGCGTTCCCGTCGCATCTCAAGAGGAGGCCCTCTCAACAGGAACGCCGAGAGGAACTCCAGGGTCGTGCCACCATTCCAAGAGTCCCCCAGATGTCTCAGTCCATTCCAGAGGAACCTCTTTTCCCTTCACCGGCTCGTCTTTCACGCCGAGGATCGACTCACACCAAGGTGGCACTTGGCACAGCCCTGTGGGAAAGCCTCGTGGGAAAGCTTCGAGGGAAAGCCTCGAGGGAAAGCCACAGATCCCTTGATCCACGTGACAGGAAGCGTGACCCTACTGCTGCAGCTCGGGAGGGAAGCACACGTGCATGCCCCCACTCGAGACGAGGCCTGACTCCCCTGGGGAGACTCAGAGGCACCCCAAGATAGATGTCAACACTGAAGAGGAATCCTCAGGTTCCGGCCCCGACTCCACACAAGGTCTTAGGCCCCGGCATCGACGGGAGAGGAATCCCGAGTTGGCACCTAGCAACTCGCATGGGGACTGGCCCTTCCTGAGGCCACCAGATTGGGACCCTGAGGTCCCGGTCGTAACTCGAGAAGACCTGCCGCAACTCGAGAATAACCAGGAGGTTCTCCACTGCAGGCGAGATGAGGCCCATTTCCGCAGAGGCTTCACGGGGCTAATCACACCTCACCTCTGGAACTTCGAAAGGTCCTTCACACCCTTGGTGCAACTCAAGAAGTTCCCCGAGATACCCGTCTCCACTCGAGAGGAAACACGAGGGTCCCGCCCACATCCAGAGGAGCCCCGTTTCCGCCTCGTAGCTCGAGGTGAGGGATCCTTTCCCTGCTTCGTCGGGAAAGAATTCCCGGCGTTCCCGTCGCCTCTCAAGAGGAGGCCGTCTCAACAGGAAAGACGAGAGGAACTCCAGGGTCGTGCCACCATTCCAAGAGTCCCCCAGATGTCTCAGTCCATTCCAGAGGAACCTCTTTTCCCTTCACCGGCTTGTCTTTCACGCCGATGATCGACTCACACCAAGGTGGCACTTGGCACAGCCCTGTGGGAAAGCCTCGTGGGAAAGCCTCGAGGGAACGCCTTGAGGGAAAGCCACAGACCCCTTGATCCACGTGACAGGAAGCGTGACCCTACTGCTGCAGCTCGGGAGGGAACCTCACGTGCATTCCCCCACTCGAGACGAGGCCTGACTCCCCTGGGGAGACTCAGAGGCACCCCAAGATCCATGTCAACACTGGAGAGGTATCCTCAGGTACCGGACCCGACTCCACACAAGGTCTTAGGCCCCGGCATCGACGGGAGAGGAATCCCGAGATGGCCCCTCGCAACTCACATGGGGACTGGCCCTTCCTGAGGCCACCAGAGCGGAACCCTGAGGTCCCCCTAGTAACTCGAGAATACCTGCCACAACTCGAGAAAATCCAGGAGGTTCTCCCCTCCAGGCTAGAGGAGGCCCATTTCTGCAGAGGCTTCTCGGGCTAATCACACCTCACGTCTGGAACTACGAAAGGATTCTTCACACCCTTGGTGCAACTCAAGAATTTCCCCGACATACCCTTCTCCACTCGAGAGGAAACACGAGGGTCCCGCCCACATCCAGAGGAGCCCCGTTTCCACGTCGTAGCTCGAGGTGAGGGATCCTTTCCCGGCTTCGTCTGGAAAGAATTCCCGGCGTTCCCGTCGGATCTCAAGAGGAGGCCCTCTCAACAGGAACGGCGAGAGGAACTCCGGGATCGTGCCACCATTCCAAGAGTCCCCCAGATGTCTCAGTCCATTCCAGAGGAACCTCTTTTCCCTTCACCGGCTCGTATTTCACGCCGAGGATCGACTCACACCAAGGTGGCACTTGGCACAGCCCTGTGCGAAAGCCTCGTGGGAAAGCCTCGAGGGAAACCTCGAAGGAAACACTTAGATCCCTTGATCCACGTGACAGAAAGCGTGACCCTACTGCTGCAGCTCGGGAGGGAAGCGCACGTGCATGCCCCCACTCGAAACGAGGCCTGACTCCCCTGGGGAGACTCAGAGGCACCCCAAGATCCATGTCAACACTGGAGAGGAATCCTCAGGTTCCGGCCCCGACTCCACACAAGGTCTTAGGCCCCGGCATCGATGGGAGAGGAATCCCGAGATGGCCCCTAGCAACTCGCATGGGGTCTGGCCCTTCCTGAGGCCACCAGAGCGGGTCCCTGAGGTCCCCGTCGTAACTCGAGAAGACTTGCCGCAACTCGAGAAAATCCAGGAGGTTCTCCCCTCCAGGCGAGAGGAGGCCCATTTCTGCACAGGCTTCTCCGGGCTAATCACACCTCACCTCTGGAACGTCGAAAGGGTCCTTCACACCCTTGGTGCAACTCAAGAAGTTCCCCGACATACCCGTCTCCACTCGAGAGGAAACACGAGGGTCCCGCCCACATCCAGAGGAGCCCCGTTTCCGCCTCGTAGCTCGAGGTGAGGGATCCTTTCCCTGCTTCGTCGGGAAAGAATTCCCGGCGTTCCCGTCGCATCTCAAGAGGAGGCCCTCTCAACAGGAACGGCGAGAGGAACTCCAGGGTCGTGCCACCATTCCGAAAGTCCCCCAGATGTCTCAGTCCATTCCAGAGAAACCTCTTTTCCCTTCACGGGCTCGTCTTTCACGCCGAGGATCGACTCACACCAAGGTGGCACTTGGCACAGCCCTGTGGGAAAGCCTCGTGGGAAAGCTTCGAGGGAAAGCCTCGAGGGAAAGCCACAGATCCCTTGATCCACGTGGCAGGAAGCCTGACCCTATTGCTGCAGCTCGGGAAGGAAGCCCACGTGCATGCCCCCACTCGAGACGAGGCCTGACTCCCCTGGGGAGACTCAGAGGCACCCCAAGATCCATGTCAACACTGGAGAGGAATCCTCAGGTTCCGGCCCCGACTCCACACAAGGTCTTAGGCGCCGGCATCGACGGGAGAGGAATCCCGAGATGGGCCCTAGCAACTCGCATGGTGCCTGGCCCTTCCTGAGGCCGCCAGAGCGGGTCCCTGAGGTCCCCGTCGTAACTCGAGAAAACCTGCCGCAACTCGAGAATATCGAGGAGGTTCTCCCCTGCAGGCGAGATGAGGCCCATTTCCGCAGAGGCTTCTCGGGGCTAATCACACCTCACCTCTGGAACGTCGAAAGGGTCCTTCACACCCTTGGTGCAACTCAAGAAGTTCCCCGACATACCCGTCTCCACTCGAGAGGAAACACGAGGGTCCCGCCCACATCCAGAGGAGCCCCGTTTCCGCCTCGTAGCTCGAGGTGAGGGATCCTTTCCCTGCTTCGTCGGAAAAGAATTCCCGGCGTTCCCGTCGCATCTCAGGAGGAGGCCCTTCAACAGGAACGGCGAGAGGAACTCCAAGGTCGTGCCACCATTCCAAGAGTCCCCCAGATGTCTCAGTCCATTCCAGAGGAACCTGTTTTCCCTTAACCGGCTCGTCTTTCACGCCGAGGATCGACTCTCACCAAGGTGGCACTTGGCACAGCCCTGTGGGAAA
Source organism: Budorcas taxicolor (assembly GCF_023091745.1). Lineage (NCBI taxonomy): Eukaryota > Metazoa > Chordata > Mammalia > Artiodactyla > Bovidae > Budorcas > Budorcas taxicolor. The sequence goes on along the minus strand of NW_026291905.1, from coordinate 114,157 downwards.
GCCTCGTGGGAAAGCCTCGAGGGAAAGCCTCGAGGGAAAGCCACAGATCCCTTGATCCACGTGACAGGAAGCGTGACCCTACTGCTGCAGCTCGGGAGGGAAGCGCACGTGCATGCCCCCACTCGAAACGAGGCCTGACTCCCCTGGGGAGACTCAGAGGCACCCCAAGATCCATGTCAACACTGGAGAGGAATCCTCAGGTTCCGGCCCCGACTCCACACCAGGTCTTAGGCCCCGGCATCGACGGGAGAGGAATCCCGAGATGGGCCCTAGCAACTCGCATGGTGCCTGGCCCTTCCTGAGGCCACCAGAGCGGGTCCCTGAGGTCCCCGTCGTAACTCGAGAAAACCTGCCGCAACTCGAGAATATCGAGGAGGTTCTCCCCTGCAGGCGAGATGAGGCCCATTTCCGCAGAGGCTTCTCGGGGCTAATCACACCTCACCTCTGAAACGTCGAAAGGGTCCTTCACACCCTTGCTGCAACACAAGAAGTTCCCCGACATACCCGTCTCCACTCGAGAGGAAAGATGAGGGTCCCGCCCACATCCAGAGGAGCCCCGTTTCCGCCTCGTAGCTCGAGGTGAGGGATCCTTTCCCTGCTTCGTCGGAAAAGAATTCCCGGCGTTCCCGACCCATCTCAGGAGGAGGCCCTCTCAACAGGAACGGCGAGAGGAACTCCAAGGTCGTGCCACCATTCCAAGAGTCCCCCAGATGTCTTTGTCCATTCCATAGGAACCTCTTTTCCCTTCACCGGCTCGTCTTTCACGCCGAGGATCGACTCACACCAAGGTGGCACTTGGCACAGCCCTGTGGGAAAGCCTCGTGGGAAAGCCTCGAGGGAAAGCCTCGAGGGAAAGACACAGATCCCTTGATCCACGTGACAGGAAGCGTGACCCTACTGCTGCAGTTCGGGAGGGAAGCGCACGTGCATGCCCCCACTCGAAACGAGGCCTGACTCCCCTGGGGAGTCTCAGAGGCACCCCAAGATCCATGTCAACACTGGAGAGGAATCCTCAGGTTCCGGCCCCGACTCCACACAAGGTCTTAGGCCCCGGCATCGATGGGAGAGGAATCCCGAGATGGCCCCTAGCAACTCGCATGGGGTCTGGCCCTTCCTGAGGCCACCAGAGCGGGTCCCTGAAGTCCCCGTCGTAACTCGAGAAGACCTGCCGCAACTCGAGAAAATCCAGGAGGTTCTCCCCTCCAGGCGAGAGGAGGTCCATTTCTGCCCAGGCTTCTCCGGGCTAATCACACCTCACCTCTGGAACGTCGAAAGGGTCCTTCACACCCTTGGTGCAACTCAAGAAGTTCCCCGACATACCCGTCTCCACTCGAGAGGAAACACGAGGGTCCCACCCACATCCAGAGGAGCCCCGTTTCCGCCTCGTAGCTCGAGGTGAGGGATCCTTTCCCTGCTTCGTCGGGAAAGAATTCCCGGCGTTCCCGTCGCATCTCAAGAGGAGGCCCTCTCAACAGGAACGGCGAGAGGAACTCCAGGGTCGTGCCACCATTCCAAAAGTCCCCCAGATGTCTCAGTCCATTCCAGAGAAACCTCTTTTCCCTTCACCGGCTCGTCTTTCACGCCGAGGATCGACTCACACCAAGGTGGCACTTGGCACAGCCATGTGGGAAAGCCTCTCGGGAAAGCCTCGAGGGAAAGCCTCGAGGGAAAGCCACAGATCCCTTGATCTACGTGACAGGAAGCCTGACCCTACTGCTGCAGCTCGGGAAGGAAGCCCACGTGCATGCCCCCACTCGAGACGAGGCCTGACTCCCCTGGGGAGACTCAGAGGCACCCCAAGAACCATGTCAACACTGGAGAGGAATCCTCAGGTTCCGGCCCCGACTCCACACAAGGTCTTAGGCCCCGGCATCGACGGGAGAGGAATCCCGAGATGGCCCCTAGCAACTCGCATGGGGTCTGGCCCTTCCTGACGCCACCAGAGCGGGTCCCTGAAGTCCCCGTCGTAACTCGAGAAGACCTGCAGCAACTCGAGAAAATCCAGGAGGTTCTCCCCTCCAGGCGAGAGGAGGCCCATTTCTGCCCAGGCTTCTCCGGGCTAATCACACCTCACCTCTGGAACGTCGAAAGGGTCCTTCACACCCTTGGTGCAACTCAAGAAGTTCCCCGACATACCCGTCTCCACTCGAGAGGAAACACGAGGGTCCCACCCACATCCAGAGGAGCCCCGTTTCCGCCTCGTAGCTCGAGGTGAGGGATCCTTTCCCTGCTTCGTCGGGAAAGAATTCCCGGCGTTCCCGTCGCATCTCAAGAGGAGGCCCTCTCAACAGGAACGGCGAGAGGAACTCCAGGGTCGTGCCACCATTCCAAAAGTCCCCCAATGTCTCAGTCCATTCCAGAGAAAACTCTTTTCCCTTCACCGGCTCGTCTTTCACGCCGAGGATTGACTCACACCAAGGTGGCACTTGGCACAGCCCTGTGGGAAAGCCTCGTGGGAAAGCCTCGAGGGAAAGCCTCGAGGGAAAGCCACAGATCCCTTGATCCACGTGACAGGAAGCCTGACCCTACTGCTGCAGCTCGGGAAGGAAGCCCACGTGCATGCCCCCACTCGAGACGAGGCCTGACTCCCCTGGGGAGACTCAGAGGCACCCCAAGATCCATGTCAACACTGGAGAGGAATCCTCAGGTTCCGGCCCCGACTCCACACAAGGTCTTAGGCCCCGGCATCGACGGGAGAGGAATCCCGAGATGGGCCCTAGCAACTCGCATGGTGCCTGGCCCTTCCTAAGGCCACCAGAGCGGGTCCCTGAGGTCCCCGTCGTAACTCGAGAAAACCTGCCGCAACTCGAGAATATCGAGGAGGTTCTCCCCTGCAGGCGAGATGAGGCCCATTTCCGCACAGGCTTCTCGGGCTAATCACACCTCACCTCTGGAACTTCGAAAGGGTCCTTCACACCCTTGGTGCAACACAAGAAGTTCCCCGACATACCCGTCTCCACTCGAGAGGAAACACGAGGGTCCCACCCACATCCAGAGGAGCCCCGTTTCCGCCTCGTAGCTCGAGGTGAGGGATCCTTTCCCTGCTTCGTCGGAAAAGAATTCCCGGTGTTCCCGTCGCATCTCAGGAGCAGGCCCTCTCAACAGGAACGGCGAGAGGAACTCCAAGGTCGTGCCACGATTCCAAGAGTCCCCCGATGTCTCAGTCCATTCCAGAGGAACCTCTTTTCCTTTCACCGGCTCGTCTTTCACGCCGAGGATCGACTCTCACCAAGGTGGCACTTGGCACAGCCCTGTGGGAAAGCCTCGTGGGAAAGGCTCGAGGGAAAGCCACAGATCCCTTGATCCACGTGACAGAAAGCATGACCTTACTGCTGAAGCTCGGGAGGGAAGCGCACGTGCATGCCCCCACTCGAGACGAGGCCTGACTCCCCTGGGGAGACTCAGAGGCACCCCAAGATCCATGTCAACACTGGAGAGGAATCCTCAGGTTCCGGCCCCGACTCCACACAAGGTCTTAGGCCCCGGCATCGATGGGAGAGGAATCCCGAGATGGCCCCTAGCAACTCGCATGGGGTCTGGCCCTTCCTGAGGCCACCAGAGCGGGTCCCTGAGGTCCCCGTCGTAACTCGAGAAGACCTGCCGCAACTCGAGAAAATCCAGGAGGTTCTCCCCTCCAGGCGAGAGGAGGCCCATTTCTGCCCAGGCTTCTCCGGGCTAATCACACCTCACCTCTGGAACGTCGAAAGGGTCCTTCACACCCTTGGTGCAACTCAAGAAGTTCCCCGACATGCCCGTCTCCACTCGAGAGGAAACACGAGGGTCCCACCCACATCCAGAGGAGCCCCGTTTCCGCCTCGTAGCTCGAGGTGAGGGATCCTTTCCCTGCTTCGTCGGGAGAGAATTCCCGGCGTTCCCGTCGCATTTCAAGAGGAGGCCCTCTCCACAGGAACGGCGAGAGGAAGTCCAGGGTCGTGCCACCATTCCAAAAGTCCCCCAGATGTCTCAGTCCATTCCAGAGAAAACTCTTTTCCCTTCACCGGCTCGTCGTTCACGCCGAGGATTGACTCACACCAAGGTGGCACTTGGCACAGCCCTGTGGGAAAGCCTCGTGGGAAAGCCTCGAGGGAAAGCCTCGAGGGAAAGCCACAGATCCCTTGATCCACGTGACAGGAAGCCTGACCCTACTGCTGCACCTCGGGAAGGAAGCCCACGTGCATGCCCCCACTCGAGACGAGGCCTGACTCCCCTGGGGAGACTCAGAGGCACCCCAAGATCCATGTCAACACTGGAGAGGAATCCTCAGGTTCCGGCCCCGACTCCACACAAGGTCTTAGGCCCCAGCATCGACGGGAGAGGAATCCCGAGATGGGCCCTAGCAACTCGCATGGTGCCTGGCCCTTCCTGAGGCCACCAGAGCGGGTCCCTGAGGTCCCCGTCGTAACTCGAGAAAACCTGCCGCAACTCGAGAATATCGAGGAGGTTCTCCCCTGCAGGCGAGATGAGGCCCATTTCTGCAGAGGCTTCTCGGGGCTAATCACACCTCACCTCTGGAACGTCGAAAGGGTCCTTCACACCCTTGGTGCAACACAAGAAGTTCCCCGACATACCCGTCTCCACTCGAGAGGAAACACGAGGGTCCCACCCACATCCAGAGGAGCCCCGTTTCCGCCTCGTAGCTCGAGGTGAGGGATCCTTTCCCTGCTTCGTCGGAAAAGAATTCCCGGCGATCCCGTCCCATCTCAGGAGGAGGCCCTCTCAACAGGAACGGCGAGAGGAACTCCAAGGTCGTGCCACCATTCCAAGAGTCCCCCAGATGTCTCAGTCCATTCCAGAGGAACCTCTTTTCCCTTCACCGGCTCGTCTTTCACGCCGAGGATCGACTCTCACCAAGGTGGCACTTGGCACAGCCCTGTGGGAAAGCCTCGAGGGAAAGCCACAGATCCCTTGATCCACGTGACAGGAAGCCTGACCCTACTGCTGCAGTTCGGGAGGGAAGCGCACGTGCATGCCCCCACTCGAAACGAGGCCTGACTCCCCTGGGGAGTCTCAGAGGCACCCCAAGATCCATGTCAACACTGGAGAGGAATCCTCAGGTTCCGGCCCCGACTCCACACAAGGTCTTAGGCCCCGGCATCGATGGGAGAGGAATCCCGAGATGGCCCCTAGCAACTCGCATGGGGTCTGGCCCTTCCTGAGGCCACCAGAGCGGGTCCCTGAAGTCCCCGTCGTAACTCGAGAAGACCTGCCGCAACTCGAGAAAATCCAGGAGGTTCTCCCCTCCAGGCGAGAGGAGGTCCATTTCTGCCCAGGCTTCTCCGGGCTAATCACACCTCACCTCTGGAACGTCGAAAGGGTCCTTCACACCCTTGGTGCAACTCAAGAAGTTCCCCGACATACCCGTCTCCACTCGAGAGGAAACACGAGGGTCCCACCCACATCCAGAGGAGCCCCGTTTCCGCCTCGTAGCTCGAGGTGAGGGATCCTTTCCCTGCTTCGTCGGGAAAGAATTCCCGGCGTTCCCGTCGCATCTCAAGAGGAGGGCCTCTCAACAGGAACGGCGAGAGGAACTCCAGGGTCGTGCCACCATTCCAAAAGTCCCCCAGATGTCTCAGTCCATTCCAGAGAAACCTCTTTTCCCTTCACCGGCTCGTCTTTCACGCCGAGGATCGACTCACACCAAGGTGGCACTTGGCACAGCCCTGTGGGAAAGCCTCGTGGGAAAGCCTCGAGGGAAAGCCTCGAGGGAAAGACACAGATCCCTTGATCCACGTGACAGGAAGCGTGACCCTACTGCTGCAGTTCGGGAGGGAAGCGCACGTGCATGCCCCCACTCGAGACGAGGCCTGACTCCCCTGGGGAGTCTCAGAGGCACCCCAAGATCCATGTCAACACTGGAGAGGAATCCTCAGGTTCCGGCCCCGACTCCACACAAGGTCTTAGGCCCCGGCATCGATGGGAGAGGAATCCCGAGATGGCCCCTAGCAACTCGCATGGGGTCTGGCCCTTCCTGACGCCACCAGAGCGGGTCCCTGAAGTCCCCGTCGTAACTCGAGAAGACCTGCAGCAACTCGAGAAAATCCAGGAGGTTCTCCCCTCCAGGCGAGAGGAGGCCCATTTCTGCCCAGGCTTCTCCGGGCTAATCACACCTCACCTCTGGAACGTCGAAAGGGTCCTTCACACCCTTGGTGCAACTCAAGAAGTTCCCCGACATACCCGTCTCCACTCGAGAGGAAACACGAGGGTCCCACCCACATCCAGAGGAGCCCCGTTTCCGCCTCGTAGCTCGAGGTGAGGGATCCTTTCCCTGCTTCGTCGGGAAAGAATTCCCGGCGTTCCCGTCGCATCTCAAGAGGAGGCCCTCTCAACAGGAACGGCGAGAGGAAGTCCAGGGTCGTGCCACCATTCCAAAAGTCCCCCAATGTCTCAGTCCATTCCAGAGAAAACTCTTTTCCCTTCACCGGCTCGTCTTTCACGCCGAGGATCGACTCACACCAAGGTGGCACTTGGCACAGCCCTGTGGGAAAGCCTCGTGGGAAAGCCTCGAGGGAAAGCCTCGAGGGAAAGCCACAGATCCCTTGATCCACGTGACAGGAAGCCTGACCCTACTGCTGCAGCTCGGGAAGGAAGCCCACGTGCATGCCCCCACTCGAGACGAGGCCTGACTCCCCTGGGGAGACTCAGAGGCACCCCAAGATCCATGTCAACACTGGAGAGGAATCCTCAGGTTCCGGCCCCGACTCCACACAAGGTCTTAGGCCCCGGCATCGACGGGAGAGGAATCCCGAGATGGGCCCTAGCAACTCGCATGGTGCCTGGCCCTTCCTAAGGCCACCAGAGCGGGTCCCTGAGGTCCCCGTCGTAACTCGAGAAAACCTGCCGCAACTCGAGAATATCGAGGAGGTTCTCCCCTGCAGGCGAGATGAGGCCCATTTCCGCACAGGCTTCTCGGGCTAATCACACCTCACCTCTGGAACTTCGAAAGGGTCCTTCACACCCTTGGTGCAACACAAGAAGTTCCCCGACATACCCGTCTCCACTCGAGAGGAAACACGAGGGTCCCACCCACATCCAGAGGAGCCCCGTTTCCGCCTCGTAGCTCGAGGTGAGGGATCCTTTCCCTGCTTCGTCGGAAAAGAATTCCCGGTGTTCCCGTCGCATCTCAGGAGGAGGCCCTCTCAACAGGAACGGCGAGAGGAACTCCAAGGTCGTGCCACGATTCCAAGAGTCCCCCGATGTCTCAGTCCATTCCAGAGGAACCTCTTTTCCTTTCACCGGCTCGTCTTTCACGCCGAGGATCGACTCTCACCAAGGTGGCACTTGGCACAGCCCTGTGGGAAAGCCTCGTGGGAAAGCCTCGAGGGAAAGCCACAGATCCCTTGATCCACGTGACAGAAAGCATGACCTTACTGCTGAAGCTCGGGAGGGAAGCGCACGTGCATGCCCCCACTCGAGACGAGGCCTGACTCCCCTGGGGCGACTCAGAGGCACCCCAAGATCCATGTCAACACTGGAGAGGAATCCTCAGGTTCCGGCCCCGACTCCACACAAGGTCTTAGGCCCCGGCATCGATGGGAGAGGAATCCCGAGATGGCCCCTAGCAACTCGCATGGGGTCTGGCCCTTCCTGAGGCCACCAGAGCGGGTCCCTGAGGTCCCCGTCGTAACTCGAGAAGACCTGCCGCAACTCGAGAAAATCCAGGAGGTTCTCCTCTCCAGGCGAGAGGAGGCCCATTTCTGCCCAGGCTTCTCCGGGCTAATCACACCTCACCTCTGGAACGTCGAAAGGGTCCTTCACACCCTTGGTGCAACTCAAGAAGTTCCCCGACATACCCGTCTCCACTCGAGAGGAAACACGAGGGTCCCACCCACATCCAGAGGAGCCCCGTTTCCGCCTCGTAGCTCGAGGTGAGGGATCCTTTCCCTGCTTCGTCGGGAGAGAATTCCCGGCGTTCCCGTCGCATTTCAAGAGGAGGCCCTCTCCACAGGAACGGCGAGAGGAAGTCCAGTGTCGTGCCACCATTCCAAAAGTCCCCCAGATGTCTCAGTCCATTCCAGAGAAAACTCTTTTCCCTTCACCGGCTCGTCTTTCACGCCGAGGATCGACTCACACCAAGGTGGCACTTGGCACAGCCCTGTGGGAAAGCCTCGTGGGAAAGCCTCGAGGGAAAGCCTCGAGGGAAAGCCACAGATCCCTTGATCCACGTGACAGGAAGCCTGACCCTACTGCTGCAGCTCGGGAAGGAAGCCCACGTGCATGCCCCCACTCGAGACGAGGCCTGACTCCCCTGGGGAGACTCAGAGGCACCCCAAGATCCATGTCAACACTGGAGAGGAATCCTCAGGTTCCGGCCCCGACTCCACACAAGGTCTTAGGCCCCGGCATCGACGGGAGAGGAATCCCGAGATGGGCCCTAGCAACTCGCATGGTGCCTGGCCCTTCCTGAGGCCACCAGAGCGGGTCCCTGAGGTCCCCGTCGTAACTCGAGAAAACCTGCCGCAACTCGAGAATATCGAGGAGGTTCTCCCCTGCAGGCGAGATGAGGCCCATTTCTGCAGAGGCTTCTCGGGGCTAATCACACCTCACCTCTGGAACGTCGAAAGGGTCCTTCACACCCTTGGTGCAACACAAGAAGTTCCCCGACATACCCGTCTCCACTCGAGAGGAAACACGAGGGTCCCACCCACATCCAGAGGAGCCCCGTTTCCGCCTCGTAGCTCGAGGTGAGGGATCCTTTCCCTGCTTCGTCGGAAAAGAATTCCCGGCGTTCCCGTCCCATCTCAGGAGGAGGCCCTCTCAACAGGAACGGCGAGAGGAACTCCAAGGTCGTGCCACCATTCCAAGAGTCCCCCAGATGTCTCAGTCCATTCCAGAGGAACCTCTTTTCCCTTCACCGGCTCGTCTTTCACGCCGAGGATCGACTCTCACCAAGGTGGCACTTGGCACAGCCCTGTGGGAAAGCCTCATGGGAAAGCCTCGAGGGAAAGCCTCGAGGGAAAGCCACAGATCCCTTGATCCACGTGACAGGAAGAGTGACCCTACTGCTGCAGCTCGGGAGGGAAGCGCACGTGCATGCCCCCACTCGAAACGAGGCCTGACTCCCCTGGGGAGACTCAGAGGCACCCCAAGATCCATGTCAACACTGGAGAGGAATCCTCAGGTTCCGGCCCCGACTCCACACAAGGTCTTAGGCCCCGGCATCGATGGGAGAGGAATCCTGAGATGGCCCCTAGCAACTCGCATGGGGTCTGGCCCTTCCTGAGGCCACCAGAGCGGGTCCCTGAGGTCCCCGTCGTAACTCGAGAAGACCTGCAGCAACTCGAGAAAATCCAGGAGGTTCTCCCCTCCAGGCGAGAGGAGGCCCATTTCTGCCCAGGCTTCTCCGGGCTAATCACACCTCACCTCTGGAACGTCGAAAGGGTCCTTCACACCCTTGGTGCAACTCAAGAAGTTCCCCGACATACCCGTCTCCACTCGAGAGGAAACACGAGGGTCCCACCCACATCCAGAGGAGCCCCGTTTCCGCCTCGTAGCTCGAGGTGAGGGATCCTTTCCCTGCTTCGTCGGGAAAGAATTCCCGGCGTTCCCGTCGCATCTCAAGAGGAGGACCTCTCAACAGGAACGGCGAGAGGAACTCCAGGGTCGTGCCACCATTCCAAAAGTCCCCCAGATGTCTCAGTCCATTCCAGAGAAACCTCTTTTCCCTTCACCGTCTCGTCTTTCACGCCGAGGATCGACTCACACCAAGGTGGCACTTGGCACAGCCCTGTGGGAAAGCCTCGTGGGAAAGCCTCGAGGGAAAGCCTCGAGGGAAAGCCACAGATCCCTTGATCCACGTGACAGGAAGCCTGACCCTACTGCTGCAGCTCGGGAAGGAAGCCCACGTGCATGCCCCCACTCGAGACGAGGCCTGACTCCCCTGGGGAGACTCAGAGGCACCCCAAGATCCATGTCAACACTGGAGAGGAATCCTCAGGTTCCGGCCCCGACTCCACACAAGGTCTTAGGCCCCGGCATCGACGGGAGAGGAATCCCGAGATGGGCCCTAGCAACTCGCATGGTGCCTGGCCCTTCCTGAGGCCACCAGAGCGGGTCCCTGAGGTCCCCGTCGTAACTCGAGAAAACCTGCCGCAACTCGAGAATATCGAGGAGGTTCTCCCCTACAGGCGAGATGAGGCCCATTTCCGCAGAGGCTTCTCGGGGCTAATCACACCTCACCTCTGGAACGTCGAAAGAGTCCTTCACACCCTTGGTGCAACACAAGAAGTTCCCCGACATACCCGTCTCCACTCGAGAGGAAACACGAGGGTCCCACCCACATCCAGAGGAGCCCCGTTTCCGCCTCGTAGCTCGAGGTGAGGGATCCTTTCCCTGCTTCGTCGGAAAAGAATTCCCGGCGTTCCCGTCCCATCTCAGGAGGAGGCCCTCTCAACAGGAACGGCGAGAGGAACTCCAAGGTCGTGCCACCATTCCAAGAGTCCCCCAGATGTCTCAGTCCATTCCAGAGGAACCTCTTTTCCCTTCACCGGCTCGTCATTCACGCCGAGGATCGACTCTCACCAAGGTGGCACTTGGCACAGCCCTGTGGGAAAGCCTCATGGGAAAGCCTCGAGGGAAAGCCTCGAGGGAAAGCCACAGATCCCTTGATCCACGTGACAGGAAGAGTGACCCTACTGCTGCAGCTCGGGAGGGAAGCGCACGTGCATGCCCCCACTCGAAACGAGGCCTGACTCCCCTGGGGAGACTCAGAGGCACCCCAAGATCCATGTCAACACTGGAGAGGAATCCTCAGGTTCCGGCCCCGACTCCACACAAGGTCTTAGGCCCCGGCATCGATGGGAGAGGAATCCTGAGATGGCCCCTAGCAACTCGCATGGGGTCTGGCCCTTCCTGAGGCCACCAGAGCGGGTCCCTGAGGTCCCCGTCGTAACTCGAGAAGACCTGCCGCAACTCGAGAAAATCCAGGAGGTTCTCCCCTCCAGGCGAGATGAGGCCCATTTCTGCCCAGGCTTCTCCGGGCTAATCACACCTCACCTCTGGAACGTCGAAAGGGTCATTCACACCCTTGGTGCAACTCAAGAAGTTCCCCGACATACCCGTCTCCACTCGAGAGGAAACACGAGGGTCCCACCCACATCCAGAGGAGCCCCGTTTCCGCCTCGTAGCTCGAGGTGAGGGATCCTTTCCCTGCTTCGTCGGGAAAGAATTCCCGGCGTTCCCGTCGCATCTCAAGAGGAGGACCTCTCAACAGGAACGGCGAGAGGAACTCCAGGGTCGTGCCACCATTCCAAAAGTCCCCCAGATGTCTCAGTCCATTCCAGAGAAACCTCTTTTCCCTTCACCGGCTCGTCTTTCACGCCGAGGATCGACTCACACCAAGGTGGCACTCGGCACAGCCCTGTGGGAAAGCCTCGAGGGAAAGCCACAGATCCCTTGATCCACGTGACAGGAAGCCTGACCCTACTGCTGCACCTCGGGAAGGAAGCCCACGTGCATGCCCCCACTCGAGACGAGGCCTGACTCCCCTGGGGAGACTCAGAGGCACCCCAAGATCCATGTCAACACTGGAGAGGAATCCTCAGGTTCCGGCCCCGACTCCACACAAGGTCTTAGGCCCCGGCATCGACGGGAGAGGAATCCCGAGATGGGCCCTAGCAACTCGCATGGTGCCTGGCCCTTCCTAAGGCCACCAGAGCGGGTCCCTGAGGTCCCCGTCGTAACTCGAGAAAACCTGCCGCAACTCGAGAATATCGAGGAGGTTCTCCCCTGCAGGCGAGATGAGGCCCATTTCCGCACAGGCTTCTCGGGCTAATCACACCTCACCTCTGGAACTTCGAAAGGGTCCTTCACACCCTTGGTGCAACACAAGAAGTTCCCCGACATACCCGTCTCCACTCGAGAGGAAACACGAGGGTCCCACCCACATCCAGAGGAGCCCCGTTTCCGCCTCGTAGCTCGAGGTGAGGGATCCTTTCCCTGCTTCGTCGGAAAAGAATTCCCGGTGTTCCCGTCGCATCTCAGGAGGAGGCCCTCTCAACAGGAACGGCGAGAGGAACTCCAAGGTCGTGCCACGATTCCAAGAGTCCCCCGATGTCTCAGTCCATTCCAGAGGAACCTCTTTTCCTTTCACCGGCTCGTCTTTCACGCCGAGGATCGACTCTCACCAAGGTGGCACTTGGCACAGCCCTGTGGGAAAGCCTCGTGGGAAAGCCTCGAGGGAAAGCCTCGAGGGAAAGCCACAGATCCCTTGATCCACGTGACAGGAATCCTGACCCTACTGCTGCAGCTCGGGAAGGAAGCCCACGTGCATGCCCCCACTCGAGACGAGGCCTGACTCCCCTGGGGAGACTCAGAGGCACCCCAAGATCCATGTCAACACTGGAGAGGAATCCTCAGGTTCCGGCCCCGACTCCACACAAGGTCTTAGGCCCCGGCATCGACGGGAGAGGAATCCCGAGATGGGCCCTAGCAACTCGCATGGTGCCTGGCCCTTCCTGAGGCCACCAGAGCGGGTCCCTGAGGTCCCCGTCGTAACTCGAGAAAACCTGCTGCAACTCGAGAATATCGAGGAGGTTCTCCCCTGCAGGCGAGATGAGGCCCATTTCCGCAGAGGCTTCTCCGGGCTAATCACACCTCACCTCTGGAACATCGAAAGGGTCCTTCACACCCTTGGTGCAACACAAGAAGTTCCCCGACATACCCGTCTCCACTCGAGAGGAAACACGAGGGTCCCGCCCACATCCAGAGGAGCCCCGTTTCCGCCTCGTAGCTCGAGGTGAGGGATCCTTTCCCTGCTTCGTCGGAAAAGAATTCCCGGCGTTCCCGTCGCACCTCAGGAGGAGGCCCTCTCAACAGGAACGGCGAGAGGAACTCCACGGTCGTGCCACCATTTCAAGAGTCCCCCAGATGTCTCAGTCCATTCCAGAGGAACCTCTTTTCCCTTCACCGGCCCGTCTTTCACGCCGAGGATCGACTCTCACCAAGGTGGCACTTGGCACAGCCCTGTGGGAAAGCCTCGTGGGAAAGCCTCGAGGGAAAGCCTCGAGGGAAAGCCACAGATCCCTTGATCCACGTGACAGGAAGCGTTACCCTACTGCTGCAGCTCGGGAGGGATGCGCACGTGCATGCCCCCACTCGAAACGAGGCCTGACTCCCCTGGGGAGACTCAGAGGCACCCCAAGATCCATGTCAACACTGGAGAGGAATCCTCAGGTTCCGGCCCCGACTCCACACAAGGTCTTAGGCCCCGGCATCGATGGGAAAGGAATCCCGAGATGGCCCCTAGCAACTCGCATGGGTCTGGCCCTTCCTGAGGCCACCAGAGCGGGTCCCTGAGGTCCCCGTCGTAACTCGAGAAGACCTGCCGCAACTCGAGAAAATCCAGGAGGTTCTCCCCTCCAGGCGAGAGGAGGCCCATTTCTGCCCAGGCTTCTCCGGGCTAATCACACCTCACCTCTGGAACGTCGAAAGGGTCCTTCACACCCTTGGTGCAACTCAAGAAGTTCCCCGACATACCCGTCTCCACTCGAGAGGAAACACGAGGGTCCCACCCACATCCAGAGGAGCCCCGTTTCCGCCTCGTAGCTCGAGGTGAGGGATCCTTTCCCTGCTTCGTCGGGAAAGAATTCCCGGCGTTCCCGTCGCATCTCAAGAGGAGGCCCTCTCAACAGGAACGGCGAGAGGAACTCCAGGGTCGTGCCACCATTCCAAAAGTCCCCCAGATGTCTCAGTCCATTCCAGAGAAACCTCTTTTCCCTTCACCGGCTCGTCTTTCACGCCGAGGATCGACTCACACCAAGGTGGCACTTGGCACAGCCCTGTGGGAAAGCCTCGTGGGAAAGCCTCGAGGGAAAGCCTCGAGGGAAAGCCACAGATCCCTTGATCCACGTGACAGGAATCCTGACCCTACTGCTGCAGCTCGGGAAGGAAGCCCACGTGCATGCCCCCACTCGAGACGAGGCCTGACTCCCCTGGGGAGACTCAGAGGCACCCCAAGATCCATGTCAACACTGGAGAGGAATCCTCAGGTTCCGGCCCCGACTCCACACAAGGTCTTAGGCCCCGGCATCGACGGGAGAGGAATCCCGAGATGGGCCCTAGCAACTCGCATGGTGCCTGGCCCTTCCTGAGGCCACCAGAGCGGGTCCCTGAGGTCCCCGTCGTAACTCGAGAAAACCTGCCGCAACTCGAGAATATCGAGGAGGTTCTCCCCTGCAGGCGAGATGAGGCCCATTTCCGCAGAGGCTTCTCCGGGCTAATCACACCTCACCTCTGGAACGTCGAAAGGGTCCTTCACACCCTTGGTGCAACACAAGAAGTTCCCCGACATACCCGTCTCCACTCGAGAGGAAACACGAGGGTCCCACCCACATCCAGAGGAGCCCCGTTTCCGCCTCGTAGCTCGAGGTGAGGGATCCTTTCCCTGCTTCGTCGGAAAAGAATTCCCGGCGTTCCCGTCCCATCTCAGGAGGAGGCCCTCTCAACAGGAACGGCGAGAGGAACTCCAAGGTCGTGCCACCATTCCAAGAGTCCCCCAGATGTCTCAGTCCATTCCAGAGGAACCTCTTTTCCCTTCACCGGCTCGTCTTTCACGCCGAGGATCGACTCACACCAAGGTGGCACTCGGCACAGCCCTGTGGGAAAGCCTCGAGGGAAAGCCACAGATCCCTTGATCCACGTGACAGGAAGCCTGACCCTACTGCTGCAGCTCGGGAAGGAAGCCCACGTGCATGCCCACACTCGAGACGAGGCCTGACTCCCCTGGGGAGACTCAGAGGCACCCCAAGATCCATGTCAACACTGGAGAGGAATCCTCAGGTTCCGGCCCCGACTCCACACAAGGTCTTAGGCCCCGGCATCGACGGGAGAGGAATCCCGAGATGGGCCCTAGCAACTCGCATGGTGCCTGGCCCTTCCTGAGGCCACCAGAGCGGGTCCCTGAGGTCCCCGTCGTAACTCGAGAAAACCTGCCGCAACTCGAGAATATCGAGGAGGTTCTCCCCTGCAGGCGAGATGAGGCCCATTTCCGCAGAGGCTTCTCGGGGCTAATCACACCTCACCTCTGGAACGTCGAAAGGGTCCTTCACACCCTTGGTGCAACACAAGAAGTTCCCCGACATACCCGTCTCCACTCGAGAGGAAACACGAGGGTCCCGCCCACATCCAGAGGAGCCCCGTTTCCGCCTCGTAGCTCGAGGTGAGGGATCCTTTCCCTGCTTCGTCGGAAAAGAATTCCCGGCGTTCCCGTCGCACCTCAGGAGGAGGCCCTCTCAACAGGAACGGAGAGAGGAACTCCAAGGTCGTGCCACCATTCCAAGAGTCCCCCAGATGTCTCAGTCCATTCCAGAGGAACCTCTTTTCCCTTCACCGGCCCGTCTTTCACGCCGAGGATCGACTCTCACCAAGGTGGCACTTGGCACAGCCCTGTGGGAAAGCCTCGTGGGAAAGCCTCGAGGGAAAGCCTCGAGGGAAAGCCACAGATCCCTTGATCCACGTGACAGGAAGCGTGACCCTACTGCTGCAGCTCGGGAGGGAAGCGCACGTGCATGCCCCCACTCGAAACGAGGCCTGACTCCCCTGGGGAGACTCAGAGGCACCCCAAGATCCATGTCAACACTGGAGAGGAATCCTCAGGTTCCGGCCCCGACTCCACACAAGGTCTTAGGCCCCGGCATCGATGGGAAAGGAATCCCGAGATGGCCCCTAGCAACTCGCATGGGTCTGGCCCTTCCTGAGGCCACCAGAGCGGGTCCCTGAGGTCCCCGTCGTAACTTGAGAAGACCTGCCGCAACTCGAGAAAATCCAGGAGGTTCTCCCCTCCAGGCGAGAGGAGGCCCATTTCTGCCCAGGCTTCTCCGGGCTAATCACACCTCACCTCTGGAACGTCGAAAGGGTCCTTCACACCCTTGGTGCAACTCAAGAAGTTCCCCGACATACCCGTCTCCACTCGAGAGGAAACATGAGGGTCCCACCCACATCCAGAGGAGCCCCGTTTCCGCCTCGTAGCTCGAGGTGAGGCATCCTTTCCCTGCTTCGTCGGGAAAGAATTCCCGGCGTTCCCGTCACATCTCAAGAGGAGGCCCTCTCAACCGGAACGGCGAGAGGAACTCCAGGGTCGTGCCACCATTCCAAAAGTCCCCCAGATGTCTCAGTCCATTCCAGAGAAACCTCTTTTCCCTTCACCGGCTCGTCTTTCACGCCGAGGATCGACTCACACCAAGGTGGCACTTGGCACAGCCCTGTGGGAAAGCCTCGTGGGAAATCCTCGAGGGAAAGCCTCGAGGGAAAGCCACAGATCCCTTGATCCACGTGACAGGAATCCTGACCCTACTGCTGCAGCTCGGGAAGGAAGCCCACGTGCATGCCCCCACTCGAGACGAGGCCTGACTCCCCTGGGGAGACTCAGAGGCACCCCAAGATCCATGTCAACACTGGAGAGGAATCCTCAGGTTCCGGCCCCGACTCCACACAAGGTCTTAGGCCCCGGCATCGACGGGAGAGGAATCCCGAGATGGGCCCTAGCAACTCGCATGGTGCCTGGCCCTTCCTGAGGCCACCAGAGCGGGTCCCTGAGGTCCCCGTCGTAACTCGAGAAAACCTGCCGCAACTCGATAATATCGAGGAGGTTCTCCCCTGCAGGCGAGATGAGGCCCATTTCCGCAGAGGCTTCTCGGGGCTAATCACACCTCACCTCTGGAACGTCGAAAGGGTCCTTCACACCCTTGGTGCAACACAAGAAGTTCCCCGACATACCCGTCTCCACTCGAGAGGAAACACGAGGGTCCCGCCCACATCCAGAGGAGCCCCGTTTCCGCCTCGTAGCTCGAGGTGAGGGATCCTTTCCCTGCTTCGTCGGAAAAGAATTCCCGGCGTTCCCTTCGCATCTCAGGAGGAGGCCCTCTCAACAGGAACGGCGAGAGGAACTCCAAGGTCGTGCCACCATTCCAAGAGTCCCCCAGATGTCTCAGTCCATTCCAGAGGAACCTCTTTTCCCTTCACCGGCTCGTCTTTCACGCCGAGGATCGACTCTCACCAAGGTGGCACTTGGCACAGCCCTGTGTGAAAGCCTCGTGGGAAAGCCTGGAGGGAAAGCCTCGAGGGAAAGCCACAGATCCCTTGATCCACGTGACAGGAAGCGTGACCCTACTGCTGCAGCTCGGGAGGGAAGCGCACGTGCATGCCCCCACTCGAAACGAGGCCTGACTAACCTTGGGAGACTCAGAGGCACCCCAAGATCCATGTCAACACTGGAGAGGAATCCTCAGGTTCCGGCCCCGACTCCACACAAGGTCTTAGGCCCCGGCATCGATGGGAGAGGAATCCCGAGATGGCCCCTAGCAACTCGCATGGGGTCTGGCCCTTCCTGAGGCCACCAGAGCGGGTCCCTGAGGTCCCCGTCGTAACTCGAGAAGACCTGCCGCAACTCGAGAAAATCCAGGAGTTTCTCCCCTCCAGGCGCGAGGAGGCCCATTTCTGCCCAGGCTTCTCCGGGCTAATCACACCTCACCTCTGGAACGTTGAAAGGGTCCTTCACACCCTTGGAACAACTCAAGAAGTTCCCCGACATACCCGTCTCCACTCGAGAGGAAACACGAGGGTCCCACCCACATCCAGAGGAGCCCCGTTTCCGCTCGTAGCTCGAGGTGAGGGATCCTTTCCCTGCTTCGTCGGGAAAGAATTCCCGGCGTTCCCGTCGCATCTCAAGAGGAGGCCCTCTCAACAGGAACGGCGAGAGGAACTCCAGGGTCGTGCCACCATTCCAAAAGTCCCCCAGATGTCTCAGTCCATTCCAGAGAAACCTCTTTTCCCTTCACCGGCTCGTCTTTCACGCCGAGGTTCGACTCACACCAAGGTGGCACTTGGCACAGCCCTGTGGGAAAGCCTCGTGGGAAAGCCTCGAGGGAAAGCCTCGAGGGAAAGCCACAGATCCCTTGATCTACGTGACAGGAAGCCTGACCCTACTGCTGGAGCTCGGGAAGGAAGCCCACGTGCATGCCCCCACTCGAGACGAGGCCTGACTCCCCTGGGGAGACTCAGAGGCACCCCAAGATCCATGTCAACACTGGAGAGGAATCCTCAGGTTCCGGCCCCGACTCCACACAAGGTCTTAGGCCCCGGCATCGACGGGAGAGGAATCCCGAGATGGGCCCTAGCAACTCGCATGGTGCCTGGCCCTTCCTGAGGCCACCAGAGCGGGTCCCTGAGGTCCCCGTCGTAACTCGAGAAAACCTGCCGCAACTCGAGAATATCGAGGAGGTTCTCCCCTGCAGGCGAGATGAGGCCCATTTCCGCAGAGGCTTCTCGGGGCTAATCACACCTCACCTCTGGAACGTCGAAAGGGTCCTTCACACCCGTGGTGCAACACAAGAAGTTCCCCGACATACCCGTCTCCACTCGAGAGGAAACACGAGGGTCCCGCCCACATCCAGAGGAGCCCCGTTTCCGCCTCGTAGCTCGAGGTGAGGGATCCTTTCCCTGCTTCGTCGGAAAAGAATTCCCGGCGTTCCCGACGCATCTCAGGAGGAGGCCCTCTCAACAGGAACGGCGAGAGGAACTCCAAGGTCGTGCCACCATTCCAAGAGTCCCCCAGATGTCTCAGTCCATTCCAGAGGAACCTCTTTTCCCTTCACCGGCTCGTCTTTCACGCCGAGGATCGACTCTCACCAAGGTGGCACTTGGCACAGCCCTGTGTGAAAGCCTCGTGGGAAAGCCTGGAGGGAAAGCCTCGAGGGAAAGCCACAGATCCCTTGATCCACGTGACAGGAAGCGTGACCCTACTGCTGCAGCTCGGGAGGGAAGCATACGTGCATGCCCCCACTCGAAACGAGGCCTAACTCCCCTGGGGAGACTCAGAGGCACCCCAAGATCCATGTCAACAATGGAGAGGAATCCTGAGGTTCCGGCCCCGACTCCACACAAGGTCTTAGGCCCCGGCATCGATGGGAGAGGAATCCCGAGATGGCCCCTAGCAACTCGCATGGGGTCTGGCCCTTCCTGAGGCCACCAGAGCGGGTCCCTGAGGTCCCCGTCGTAACTCGAGAAGACCTGCCGCAACTCGAGAAAATCCAGGAGGATCTCCCCTCCAGGCGAGAGGAGGCCCATTTCTGCCCAGGCTTCTCCGAGCTAATCACACCTCACCTCTGGAACGTTGAAAGGGTCCTTCACACCCTTGGTGCAACTCAAGAAGTTCCCCGACATACCCGTCTCCACTCGAGAGGAAACACGAGGGTCCCACCCACATCCAGAGGAGCCCCGTTTCCGCCTCGTAGCTCGAGGTGAGGGATCCTTTCCCTGCTTCGTCCGGAAAGAATTCCCGGCGTTCCCGTCGCATCTCAGGAGGAGGCCCTCTCAACAGGAACGGCGAGAGGAACTCCAGGGTCGTGCCACCATTCCAAAAGTCCCCCAGATGTCTCAGTCCATTCCAGAGAAACCTCTTTTCCCTTCACCGGCTCGTCTTTCACGCCGAGGATCGACTCACACCAAGGTGGCACTTGGCACAGCCCTGTGGGAAAGCCTCGTGGGAAAGCCTCGAGGGAAAGCCTCGAGGGAAAGCCACAGATCCCTTGATCCACGTGACAGGAAGCCTGACCCTACTGCTGCAGCTCGGGAAGGAAGCCCACGTGCAGGCCCCACTCGAGACGAGGCCTGACTCCCCTGGGGAGACTCAGAGGCACCCCAAGATCCATG
Source organism: Budorcas taxicolor (assembly GCF_023091745.1). Taxonomy (NCBI): domain Eukaryota; kingdom Metazoa; phylum Chordata; class Mammalia; order Artiodactyla; family Bovidae; genus Budorcas; species Budorcas taxicolor. The sequence goes on along the minus strand of NW_026291905.1, from coordinate 94,513 downwards.
TCAACACTGGAGAGGAATGCTCAGGTTCCGGCCCCGACTCCACACAAGGTCTTAGGCCCCGGCATCGACGGGAGAGGAATCCCGAGATGGGCCCTAGCAACTCGCATGGTGCCTGGCCCTTACTGAGGCCACCAGAGCGGGTCCCTGAGGTCCCCGTCGTAACTCGAGAAAACCTGCCGCAACTCGAGAATATCGAGGAGGTTCTCCCCTGCAGGCGAGATGAGGCCCATTTCCGCAGAGGCTTCTCGGGGCTAATCACACCTCACCTCTGGAACGTCGAAAGGGTCCTTCACACCCTTGGTGCAACACAAGAAGTTCCCCAACATACCCGTCTCCACTCGAGAGGAAACACGAGTGTCCCGCCCATATCCAGAGGAGCCCCGTTTCCGCCTCGTAGCTCGAGGTGAGGGATCCTTTCCCTGCTTCGTTGGGAAAAAATTCCCGGCGTTCCCGTCGCATCTCAGGAGGAGGCCCTCTCAACAGGAACGGCGAGAGGAACTCCAAGGTCGTGTCACCATTCCAAGAGTCCCCCAGGTGTCTCAGTCCATTCCAGAGAAACCTCTTTTCCCTTCACCGGCTCGTCTTTCACGCAGAGGATCGACTCACACCATGGTGGCACTTGGCACAGAACTGTGGGAAAGCCTCGTGATAAAGCCTCGAGGGAAAGCCTCGAGGGATAGCCACAGATCCCTTGATCCACGTGACAGGAAGCCTGACCCTACTGCTGCAGTTCGGGAGGGAAGCGCACGTGCATGCCCCCACTCGAAACGAGGCCTGACTCCCCTGGGGAGACTCAGAGGCACCCCAAGATCCATGTCAACACTGGAGAGGAATCCTCAGGTTCCAGCCCCGACTCCACACAAGGTCTTGGGCCCCGGCATCGACGGGAGAGGAATCCCGAGATGGCCCCTAGCAACTCGCATGGGGTCTGGCCCTTCCTGAGGCCACCAGAGCGGGTCCCTGAGGTCCCCGTCGTAACTCGAGAAGACCTGCCGCAACTCGAGAAAATCCAGGAGGTTCTCCCCTCCAGGCGAGAGGAGGCCCATTTCTGGCCAGGCTTCTCCGGGCTAATCACACCTCACCTCTGGAACGTCGAAAGGGTCCTTCACACCCTTGGTGCAACTCAAGAAGTTCCCCGACATACCCGTCTCCACTCGAGAGGAAACACGAGGGTCCCACCCACATCCAGAGGAGCCCCGTTTCCGCCTCGTAGCTCGAGGTGAGGGATCCTTTCCCTGCTTCGTCGGGAAAGAATTCCCGGCGTTCCCGTCACATCTCAAGAGGAGGCCCTCTCAACAGGAACGGCGAGAGGAACTCCAGGGTCGTGCCACCATTTCAAAAGTCCCCCAGATGTCTCAGTCCATTCCAGAGAAACCTCTTTTCCCTTCACCGGCTCGTCTTTCACGCCGAGGATCGACTCACACCAAGGTGGCACTTGGCACAGCCCTGTGGGAAAGCCTCGTGGGAAAGCCTCGAGGGAAAGCCTCGAGGGAAAGCCACAGATCCCTTGATCCACGTGACAGGAATCCTGACCCTACTGCTGCAGCTCGGGAAGGAAGCCCAAGTGCATGCCCCCACTCGAGACGAGGCCTGACTCCCCTGGGGAGACTCAGAGGCACCCCAAGATCCATGTCAACACTGGAGAGGAATCCTCAGGTTCCGGCCCCGACTCCACACAAGGTCTTAGGCCCCGGCATCGACGGGAGAGGAATCCCGAGATGGGCCCTAGCAACTCGCATGGTGCCTGGCCCTTCCTGAGGCCACCAGAGCGGGTCCCTGAGGTCCCCGTCGTAACTCGAGAAAACCTGCCGCAACTCGAGAATATCGAGGAGGTTCTCCCCTGCAGGCGAAATGAGGCCCATTTCCGCAGAGGCTTCTCCGAGCTAATCACACATCACCTCTGGAACGTTGAAAGGGTCCTTCACACCCTTGGTGCAACTCAAGAAGTTCCCCGACATACCCGTCTCCACTCGAGAGGAAACACGAGGGTCCCACCCACATCCAGAGGAGCCCCGTTTCCGCCTCGTAGCTCGAGGTGAGGGATCCTTTCCCTGCTTCGTCGGGAAAGAATTCCCGGCGTTCCCGTCGCATCTCAGGAGGAGGCCCTCTCAACAGGAACGGCGAGAGGAACTCCAGGGTCGTGCCACCATTCCAAAAGTCCCCCAGATGTCTCAGTCCATTCCAGAGAAACCTCTTTTCCCTTCACCGGCTCGTCTTTCACGCCGAGGATCGACTCACACCAAGGTGGCACTTGGCACAGCCCTGTGGGAAAGCCTCGTGGGAAAGCCTCGAGGGAAAGCCACAGATCCCTTGATCCACGTGACAGGAAGCCTGACCCTACTGCTGCAGCTCGGGAAGGAAGCCCACGTGCAGGCCCCACTCGAGACGAGGCCTGACTCCCCTGGGGAGACTCAGAGGCACCCCAAGATCCATGTCAACACTGGAGAGGAATGCTCAGGTTCCGGCCTCGACTCCCCACAAGGTCTTAGGCCCCGGCATCGACGGGAGAGGAATCCCGAGATGGGCCCTAGCAACTCGCATGGTGCCTGGCCCTTACTGAGGCCACCAGAGCGGGTCCCTGAGGTCCCCGTCGTAACTCGAGAAAACCTGCCGCAACTCGAGAATATCGAGGAGGTTCTCCCCTGCAGGCGAGATGAGGCCCATTTCCGCAGAGGCTTCTCGGGGCTAATCACACCTCACCTCTGGAACGTCGAAAGGGTCCTTCACACCCTTGGTGCAACACAAGAAGTTCCCCAACATACCCGTCTCCACTCGAGAGGAAACACGAGGGTCCCGCCCATATCCAGAGGAGCCCCGTTTCCGCCTCGTAGCTCGAGGTGAGGGATCCTTTCCCTGCTTCGTTGGGAAAAAATTCCCGGCGTTCCCGTCGCATCTCAGGAGGAGGCCCTCTCAACAGGAACGGCGAGAGGAACTCCAAGGTCGTGCCACCATTCCAAGAGTCCCCCAGGTGTCTCAGTCCATTCCAGAGAAACCTCTTTTCCCTTCACCGGCTCGTCTTTCACGCAGAGGATCGACTCACACCATGGTGGCACTTGGCACAGAACTGTGGGAAAGCCTCGTGATAAAGCCTCGAGGGAAAGCCTCGAGCGATAGCCACAGATCCCTTGATCCACGTGACAGGAAGCCTGACCCTACTGCTGCAGTTCGGGAGGGAAGCGCACGTGCATGCCCCCACTCGAAACGAGGCCTGACTCCCCTGGGGAGACTCAGAGGCACCCCAAGATCCATGTCAACACTGGAGAGGAATCCTCAGGTTCCGGCCCCGACTCCACACAAGGTCTTAGGCCCCGGCATCGATGGGAGAGGAATCCCGAGATGGCCCCTAGCAACTCGCATGGGGTCTGGCCCTTCCTGAGGCCACCAGAGCGGGTCCCTGAGGTCCCCGTCGTAACTCGAGAAGACCTGCCGCAACTCGAGAAAATCCAGGAGTTTCTCCCCTCCAGGCGAGAGGAGGCCCATTTCTGCCCAGGCTTCTCCGGGCTAATCACACCTCACCTCTGGAACGTCGAAAGGGTCTTCACACCCTTGGAACAACTCAAGAAGTTCCCCGACATACCCGTCTCCACTCGAGAGGAAACACGAGGGTCCCGCCCACATCCAGAGGAGCCCCGTTTCCGCCTCGTAGCTCGAGGTGAGGGATCCTTTCCCTGCTTCGTCGGAAAAGAATTCCCGGCGTTCCCGTCCCATCTCAGGAGGAGGCCCTCTCAACAGGAACGGCGAGAGGAACTCCAAGGTCGTGCCACCATTCCAAGAGTCCCCCAGATGTCTCAGTCCATTCCAGAGGAACCTCTTTTCCCTTCACCGGCTCGTCTTTCACGCCGAGGATCGACTCTCACCAAGGTGGCACTTGGCACAGCCCTGTGTGAAAGCCTCGTGGGAAAGCCTGGAGGGAAAGCCTCGAGGGAAAGCCACAGATCCCTTGATCCACGTGACAGGAAGCGTGACCCTACTGCTGCAGCTCGGGAGGGAAGCATACGTGCATGCCCCCACTCGAAACGAGGCCTAACTCCCCTGGGGAGACTCAGAGGCACCCCAAGATCCATGTCAACAATGGAGAGGAATCCTGAGGTTCCGGCCCCGACTCCACACAAGGTCTTAGGCCCCGGCATCGATGGGAGAGGAATCCCGAGATGGCCCCTAGCAACTCGCATGGGGTCTGGCCCTTCCTGAGGCCACCAGAGCGGGTCCCTGAGGTCCCCGTCGTAACTCGAGAAGACCTGCCGCAACTCGAGAAAATCCAGGAGGTTCTCCCCTCCAGGCGAGAGGAGGCCCATTTCTGCCCAGGCTTCTCCGAGCTAATCACACCTCACCTCTGGAACGTTGAAAGGGTCCTTCACACCCTTGGTGCAACTCAAGAAGTTCCCCGACATACCCGTCTCCACTCGAGAGGAAACACGAGGGTCCCACCCACATCCAGAGGAGCCCCGTTTCCGCCTCGTAGCTCGAGGTGAGGGATCCTTTCCCTGCTTCGTCGGGAAAGAATTCCCGGCGTTCCCGTCGCATCTCAAGAGGAGGCCATCTCAACAGGAACGGCGAGAGGAACTCCAGGGTCGTGCCACCATTCCAAAAGTCCCCCAGATGTCTCAGTCCATTCCAGAGAAACCTCTTTTCCCTTCACCGGCTCGTCTTTCACGCCGAGGATCGACTCACACCAAGGTGGCACTTGGCACAGCCCTGTGGGAAAGCCTCGTGGGAAAGCCTCGAGGGAAAGCCTCGAGGGAAAGCCACAGATCCCTTGATCCACGTGACAGGAAGCCTGACCCTACTGCTGCAGCTCGGGAAGGAAGCCCACGTGCAGGCCCCACTCGAGACGAGGCCTGACTCCCCTGGGGAGACTCAGAGGCACCCCAAGATCCATGTCAACACTGGAGAGGAATCCTCAGGTTCCGGCCCCGACTCTACACAAGGTCTTAGGCCCCGGCATCGACGGGAGAGGAATCCCGAGATGGGCCCTAGCAACTCGCATGGTGCCTGGCCCTTCCTGAGGCCACCAGAGCGGGTCCCTGAGGTCCCCGTCGTAACTCGAGAAAACCTGCCGCAACTCGAGAATATCGAGGAGGTTCTCCCCTGCAGGCGAGATGAGGCCCATTTCCGCAGAGGCTTCTCGGGGCTAATCACACCTCACCTCTGGAACGTCGAAAGGGTCCTTCACACCCTTGGTGCAACACAAGAAGTTCCCCAACATACCCGTCTCCACTCGAGAGGAAACACGAGGGTCCCGCCCATATCCAGAGGAGCCCCGTTTCCGCCTCGTAGCTCGAGGTGAGGGATCCTTTCCCTGCTTCGTTGGGAAAAAATTCCCGGCGTTCCCGTCGCATCTCAGGAGGAGGCCCTCTCAACAGGAACGGCGAGAGGAACTCCAAGGTCGTGCCACCATTCCAAGAGTCCCCCAGGTGTCTCAGTCCATTCCAGAGAAATCTCTTTTCCCTTCACCGGCTCGTCTTTCACGCAGAGGATCGACTCACACCATGGTGGCACTTGGCACAGAACTGTGGGAAAGCCTCGTGATAAAGCCTCGAGGGAAAGCCTCGAGGGATAGCCACAGATCCCTTGATCCACGTGACAGGAAGCCTGACCCTACTGCTGCAGCTCGGGAGGGAAGCGCACGTGCATGCCCCCACTCGAAACGAGGCCTCACTCCCCTGGGGAGACTCAGAGGCACCCCAAGATCCATGTCAACACTGGAGAGGAATCCTCAGGTTCCGGCCCCGACTCCACACAAGGTCTTAGGCCCCGGCATCGACGGGAGAGGAATCCCGAGATGGCCCCTAGCAACTCGCATGGGGTCTGGCCCTTCCTGAGGCCACCAGAGCGGGTCCCTGAGGTCCCCGTCGTAACTCGAGAAGACCTGCCACAACTCGAGAAAATCCAGGATGTTCTCACCTCCAGGCGAGAGGAGGCCCATTTCTGCCCAGGCTTCTCCGGGCTAATCACACCTCACCTCTGGAACGTCGAAAGGGTCCTTCACACCCTTGGTGCAACACAAGAAGTTCCCCGACATACCCGTCTCCACTCGAGAGGAAACACGAGGGTCCCGCCCACATCCAGAGGTGCCCCGTTTCCGCCTCGTAGCTCGAGGTGAGGGATCCTTTCCCTGCTTCGTCGGAAAAGAATTCCCGGCGTTCCCGTCGCATCTCAGGAGGAGGCCCTCTCAACAGGAACGGCGAGAGGAACTCCAAGGTCGTGCCACCATTCCAAGAGTCCCCCAGATGTCTCAGTCCATTCCAGAGGAACCTCTTTTCCCTTCACAGGCTCGTCTTTCACGCCGAGGATCGACTCTCACCAAGTTGGCACTTGGCACAGCCCTGTGGGAAAGCCTCGTGGGAAAGCCTCGAGGGAAAGCCTCGAGGGAAAGACACAGATCCCTTGATCCACGTGACAGGAAGCGTGACCCTACTGCTGCAGCTCGAGAGGGAAGCGCACGTGCATGCCCCCACTCGAAACGAGGCCTGACTCCCCTGGGGAGACTCAGAGGCACCCCAAGATCCATGTCAACACTGGAGAGGAATCCTCAGGTTCCGGCCCCGACTCCACACAAGGTCTTAGGCCCCGGCATCGATGGGAGAGGAATCCCGAGATGGCCCCTAGCAACTCGCATGGGGTCTGGACCTTCCTGAGGCCACCAGAGCGGGTCCCTGTGTTCCCCGTCGTAACTCGAGAAGACCTGCCGCAACTCGAGAAAATCCAGGAGTTTCTCCCCTCCAGGCGAGAGGAGGCCCATTTCTGCCCAGGCTTCTCCGGGCTAATCACACCTCACCTCTGGAACGTCGAAAGGGTCCTTCACACCCTTGGTGCAACTCAAGAAGTTCCCCGACATACCCGTCTCCACTCGAGAGGAAACACGAGGGTCCCACCCACATCCAGAGGAGCCCCGTTTCCGCCTCGTAGCTCGAGGTGAGGGATCCTTTCCCTGCTTCGTCGGGAAAGAATTCCCGGCGTTCCCGTCGCATCTCAAGAGGAGGCCCTCTCAACAGGAACGGCGAGAGGAACTCCAGGGTCGTGCCACCATTCCAAAAGTCCCCCAGATGTCTCAGTCCATTCCAGAGAAACCTCTTTTCCCTTCACCGGCTCGTCTTTCACGCCGAGGATCGACTCACACCAAGGTGGCACTTGGCACAGCCCTGTGGGAAAGCCTCGTGGGAAAGCCTCGAGGGAAAGCCTCGAGGGAAAGCCACAGATCCCTTGATCCACGTGACAGGAAGCCTGACCCTACTGCTGCAGCTCGGGAAGGAAGCCCACGTGCATGCCCCCACTCGAGACGAGGCCTGACTCCCCTGGGGAGACTCAGAGGCACCCCAAGATCCATGTCAACACTGGAGAGGAATCCTCAGGTACCGGCCCCGACTCCACACAAGGTCTTAGGCCCCGGCATCGACGGGAGAGGAATCCCGAGATGGGCCCTAGCAACTCGCATGGTGCCTGGCCCTTCCTGAGGCCACCAGAGCGGGTCCCTGAGGTCCCCGTCGTAACTCGAGAAAACCTGCCGCAACTCGAGAATATCGAGGAGGTTCTCCCCTGCAGGCGAGATGAGGCCCATTTCCGCAGAGGCTTCTCGGGGCTAATCACACCTCACCTCTGGAACGTCGAAAGGGTCCTTCACACCCTTGGTGCAACACAAGAAGTTCCCCGACATACCCGTCTCCACTCGAGAGGAAACACGAGGGTCCCACCCACATCCAGAGGAGCCCCGTTTCCGCCTCGTAGCTCGAGGTGAGGGATCCTTTCCCTGCTTCGTCGGAAAAGAATTCCCGGCGTTCCCGTCGCATCTCAGGAGGAGGCCCTCTCAACAGGAACGGCGAGAGGAACTCCAAGGTCGTGCCACCATTCCAAGAGTCCCCCAGATGTCTCAGTCCATTCCAGAGGAACCTCTTTTCCCTTCACCGGCTCGTCTTTCACGCCGAGGATCGACTCTCACCAAGGTGGCACTTGGCACAGCCCTGTGGGAAAGCCTCGTGTGAAAGCCTCGAGGGAAAGCCTCGAGGGAAAGCCACAGATCCCTTAATCCACGTGACAGGAAGCGTTACCCTACTGCTGCAGCTCGGGAGGGAAGCGAACGTGCATGCCCCCACTCGAAACGAGGCCTGACTCCCCTGGGGAGACTCAGAGGCACCCCAAGATCCATGTCAACACTGGAGAGGAATCCTCAGGTTCCTGCCACGACTCCACACAAGGTCTTAGGCCCCGGCATCGATGGGAGAGGAATCCCGAGATGGCCCCTAGCAACTCGCATGGGGTCTGGCCCTTCCTGAGGCCACCAGAGCGGGTCCCTGTGGTCCCCGTCGTAACTCGAGAAGACCTGCCGCAACTCGAGAAAATCCAGGAGGTTCTCCCCTCCAGGCGAGAGGAGGCCCATTTCTGCCCAGGCTTCTCCGGGCTAATCACACCTCACCTCTGGAACGTCGAAAGGGTCCTGCACACCCTTGGTGCAACTCAAGAAGTTCCCCGACATACCCGTCTCCACTCGAGAGGAAACACGAGGGTCCCACCCACATCCAGAGGAGCCCCGTTTCCGCCTCGTAGCTCGAGGTGAGGGATCCTTTCCCTGCTTCGTCGGGAAAGAATTCCCGGCGTTCCCGTCGCATCTCAAGAGGAGGCCCTCTCAACAGGAACGGCGAGAGGAACTTCAGGGTCGTGCCACCATTCCAAAAGTCCCCCAGATGTCTCAGTCCATTCCAGAGAAACCTCTTTTCCCTTCACCGGCTCGTCTTTCACGCCGAGGATCGACTCACACCAAGGTGGCACTTGGCACAGCCCTGTGGGAAAGCCTCGTGGGAAAGCCTCGAGGGAAAGCCTCGAGGGAAAGCCACAGATCCCTTGATCCACGTGACAGGAATCCTGACCCTACTGCTGCAGCTCGGGAAGGAAGCCCACGTGCATGCCCCCACTCGAGACGAGGCCTGACTCCCCTGGGGAGACTCAGAGGCACCCCAAGATCCATGTCAACACTGGAGAGGAATCCTCAGGTTCCGGCCCCGACTCCACACAAGGTCTTAGGCCCCGGCATCGACGGGAGAGGAATCCCGAGATGGGCCCTAGCAACTCGCATGGTGCCTGGCCCTTCCTGAGGCCACCAGAGCGGGTCCCTGAGGTCCCCGTCGTAACTCGAGAAAACCTGCCGCAACTCGAGAATATCGAGGAGGTTCTCCCCTGCAGGCGAGATGAGGCCCATTTCCGCAGAGGCTTCTCGGGGCTAATCACACCTCACCTCTGGAACGTCGAAAGGGTCCTTCACACCCTTGGTGCAACACAAGAAGTTCCCCGACATACCCGTCTCCACTCGAGAGGAAACACGAGGGTCCCGCCCACATCCAGAGGAGCCACGTTTCCGCCTCGTAGCTCGAGTTGAGGGATCCTTTCCCTGCTTCGTCGGAAAAGAATTCCCGGCGTTCCCGTCGCATCTCAGGAGGAGGCCCTCTCAACAGGAACGGCGAGAGGAACTCCAAGGTGGTGCCACCATTCCAAGAGTCCCCCAGATGTCTCAGTCCATTCCAGAGGAACCTCTTTTCCCTTCACCGGCTCGTCTTTCACGTCGAGGATCGACTCTCAACAAGGTGGCACTTGGCACAGCCCTGTGTGAAAGCCTCGTGGGAAAGCCTCGAGGGAAAGCCTCGAGGGAAAGCCACAGATCCCTTGATCCACGTGACAGGAAGCATGACCCTACTGCTGCAGCTCGGGAGGGAAGTGCACGTGCATGCCCCCACTCGAAACGAGGCCTGACTCCCCTGGGGAGACTCAGAGGCACCCCAAGATCCATGTCAACACTGGAGAGGAATCCTCAGGTTCCGGCCCCGACTCCACACAAGGTCTTAGGCCCCGGCATCGATGGGAGAGGAATCCTGAGATGGCCCCTAGCAACTCGCATGGGGTCTGCCCTTCCTGAGGCCACCAGAGCGGGTCCCTGAGGTCCCCGTCGTAACTCGAGAAGACCTGCCGCAACTCGAGAAAATCCAGGAGGTTCTCCCCTCCAGGCGAGAGGAGGCCCATTTCTGCCCAGGCTTCTCCGGGCTTATCACACCTCACCTCTGGAAGGTCGAAAGGGTCCTTCACACCCTTGGTGCAACTCAAGAAGTTCCCCGACATACCCGTCTCCACTCGAGAGGAAACACGAGGGTCCCACCCACATCCAGAGGAGCACCGTTTCCGCCTCGTAGCTCGAGGTGAGGGATCCTTTCCCTGCTTCGTCGGGAAAGAATTCCCGGCGTTCCCGTCGCATCTCAAGAGGAGGCCCTCTCAACAGGAACGGCGAGAGGAACTCCAGGGTCGTGCCACCATTCCAAAAGTCCCCCAGATGTCTCAGTCCATTCCAGAGGAACCTCTTTTCCCTTCACCGGCTCGTCTTTCACGCCGAGGATCGACTCACACCAAGGTGGCACTTGGCACAGCCCTGTGGGAAAGCCTCGTGGGAAAGCCTCGAGGGAAAGCCTCGAGGGAAAGCCACAGATCCCTTGATCCACGTGACAGGAAGCCTGACCCTACTGCTGCAGCTCGGGAAGGAAGCCCACGTGCATGCCCCCACTCGAGACGAGGCCTGACTCCCCTGGGGAGACTCAGAGGCACCCCAAGATCCATGTCAACACTGGAGAGGAATCCTCAGGTACCGGCCCCGACTCCACACAAGGTCTTAGGCCCCGGCATCGACGGGAGAGGAATCCCGAGATGGGCCCTAGCAACTCGCATGGTGCCTGGCCCTTCCTGAGGCCACCAGAGCGGGTCCCTGAGGTCCCCGTCGTAACTCGAGAAAACCTGCCGCAACTCGAGAATATCGAGGAGGTTCTCCCCTGCAGGCGAGATGAGGCCCATTTCCGCAGAGGCTTCTCGGGGCTAATCACACCTCACCTCTGGAACGTCGAAAGGGTCCTTCACACCCTTGGTGCAACACAAGAAGTTCCCCGACATACCCGTCTCCACTCGAGAGGAAACACGAGGGTCCCACCCACATCCAGAGGAGCCCCGTTTCCGCCTCGTAGCTCGAGGTGAGGGATCCTTTCCCTGCTTCGTCGGAAAAGAATTCCCGGCGTTCCCGTCGCATCTCAGGAGGAGGCCCTCTCAACAGGAACGGCGAGAGGAACTCCAAGGTCGTGCCACCATTCCAAGAGTCCCCCAGATGTCTCAGTCCATTCCAGAGGAACCTCTTTTCCCTTCACCGGCTCGTCTTTCACGCCGAGGATCGACTCTCACCAAGGTGGCACTTGGCACAGCCCTGTGGGAAAGCCTCGTGTGAAAGCCTCGAGGGAAAGCCTCGAGGGAAAGCCACAGATCCCTTAATCCACGTGACAGGAAGCGTTACCCTACTGCTGCAGCTCGGGAGGGAAGCGAACGTGCATGCCCCCACTCGAAACGAGGCCTGACTCCCCTGGGGAGACTCAGAGGCACCCCAAGATCCATGTCAACACTGGAGAGGAATCCTCAGGTTCCTGCCACGACTCCACACAAGGTCTTAGGCCCCGGCATCGATGGGAGAGGAATCCCGAGATGGCCCCTAGCAACTCGCATGGGGTCTGGCCCTTCCTGAGGCCACCAGAGCGGGTCCCTGTGGTCCCCGTCGTAACTCGAGAAGACCTGCCGCAACTCGAGAAAATCCAGGAGGTTCTCCCCTCCAGGCGAGAGGAGGCCCATTTCTGCCCAGGCTTCTCCGGGCTAATCACACCTCACCTCTGGAACGTCGAAAGGGTCCTGCACACCCTTGGTGCAACTCAAGAAGTTCCCCGACATACCCGTCTCCACTCGAGAGGAAACACGAGGGTCCCACCCACATCCAGAGGAGCCCCGTTTCCGCCTCGTAGCTCGAGGTGAGGGATCCTTTCCCTGCTTCGTCGGGAAAGAATTCCCGGCGTTCCCGTCGCATCTCAAGAGGAGGCCCTCTCAACAGGAACGGCGAGAGGAACTCCAGGGTCGTGCCACCATTCCAAAAGTCCCCCAGATGTCTCAGTCCATTCCAGAGAAACCTCTTTTCCCTTCACCGGCTCGTCTTTCACGCCGAGGATCGACTCACACCAAGGTGGCACTTGGCACAGCCCTGTGGGAAAGCCTCGTGGGAAAGCCTCGAGGGAAAGCCTCGAGGGAAAGCCACAGATCCCTTGATCCACGTGACAGGAATCCTGACCCTACTGCTGCAGCTCGGGAAGGAAGCCCACGTGCATGCCCCCACTCGAGACGAGGCCTGACTCCCCTGGGGAGACTCAGAGGCACCCCAAGATCCATGTCAACACTGGAGAGGAATCCTCAGGTTCCGGCCCCGACTCCACACAAGGTCTTAGGCCCCGGCATCGACGGGAGAGGAATCCCGAGATGGGCCCTAGCAACTCGCATGGTGCCTGGCCCTTCCTGAGGCCACCAGAGCGGGTCCCTGAGGTCCCCGTCGTAACTCGAGAAAACCTGCCGCAACTCGAGAATATCGAGGAGGTTCTCCCCTGCAGGCGAGATGAGGCCCATTTCCGCAGAGGCTTCTCGGGGCTAATCACACCTCACCTCTGGAACGTCGAAAGGGTCCTTCACACCCTTGGTGCAACACAAGAAGTTCCCCGACATACCCGTCTCCACTCGAGAGGAAACACGAGGGTCCCGCCCACATCCAGAGGAGCCACGTTTCCGCCTCGTAGCTCGAGTTGAGGGATCCTTTCCCTGCTTCGTCGGAAAAGAATTCCCGGCGTTCCCGTCGCATCTCAGGAGGAGGCCCTCTCAACAGGAACGGCGAGAGGAACTCCAAGGTGGTGCCACCATTCCAAGAGTCCCCCAGATGTCTCAGTCCATTCCAGAGGAACCTCTTTTCCCTTCACCGGCTCGTCTTTCACGCCGAGGATCGACTCTCAACAAGGTGGCACTTGGCACAGCCCTGTGTGAAAGCCTCGTGGGAAAGCCTCGAGGGAAAGCCTCGAGGGAAAGCCACAGATCCCTTGATCCACGTGACAGGAAGCATGACCCTACTGCTGCAGCTCGGGAGGGAAGTGCACGTGCATGCCCCCACTCGAAACGAGGCCTGACTCCCCTGGGGAGACTCAGAGGCACCCCAAGATCCATGTCAACACTGGAGAGGAATCCTCAGGTTCCGGCCCCGACTCCACACAAGGTCTTAGGCCCCGGCATCGATGGGAGAGGAATCCTGAGCTGGCCCCTAGCAACTCGCATGGGGTCTGCCCTTCCTGAGGCCACCAGAGCGGGTCCCTGAGGTCCCCGTCGTAACTCGAGAAGACCTGCCGGAACTCGAGAAAATCCAGGAGGTTCTCCCCTCCAGGCGAGAGGAGGCCCATTTCTGCCCAGGCTTCTCCGGGCTTATCACACCTCACCTCTGGAAGGTCGAAAGGGTCCTTCACACCCTTGGTGCAACTCAAGAAGTTCCCCGACATACCCGTCTCCACTCGAGAGGAAACACGAGGGTCCCACCCACATCCAGAGGAGCACCGTTTCCGCCTCGTAGCTCGAGGTGAGGGATCCTTTCCCTGCTTCGTCGGGAAAGAATTCCCGGCGTTCCCGTCGCATCTCAAGAGGAGGCCCTCTCAACAGGAACGGCGAGAGGAACTCCAGGGTCGTGCCACCATTCCAAAAGTCCCCCAGATGTCTCAGTCCATTCCAGAGGAACCTCTTTTCCCTTCACCGGCTCGTCTTTCACGCCGAGGATCGACTCACACCAAGGTGGCACTTGGCACAGCCCTGTGGGAAAGCCTCGTGGGAAAGCCTCGAGGGAAAGCCTCGAGGGAAAGCCACAGATCCCTTGATCCACGTGACAGGAAGCCTGACCCTACTGCTGCAGCTCGGGAAGGAAGCCCACGTGCATGCCCCCACTCGAGACGAGGCCTGACTCCCCTGGGGAGACTCAGAGGCACCCCAAGATCCATGTCAACACTGGAGAGGATTCCTCAGGTACCGGCCCCGACTCAACACAAGGTCTTAGGCCCCGGCATCGACGGGAGAGGAATCCCGAGATGGGCCCTAGCAACTCGCATGGTGCCTGGCCCTTCCTGAGGCCACCAGAGCGGGTCCCTGAGGTCCCCGTCGTAACTCGAGAAAACCTGCCGCAACTCGAGAATATCGAGGAGGTTCTCCCCTGCAGGCGAGATGAGGCCCATTTCCGCAGAGGCTTCTCGGGGCTAATCACACCTCACCTCTGGAACGTCGAAAGGGACCTTCACACCCTTGGTGCAACACAAGAAGTTCCCCAACATACCCGTCTCCACTCGAGAGGAAACACGAGGGTCCCGCCCATATCCAGAGGAGCCCCGTTTCCGCCTCGTAGCTCGAGGTGAGGGATCCTTTCCCTGCTTCGTCGGGAAAGAATTCCCGGCGTTCCCGTCGCATCTCAAGAGAAGGCCCTCTCACCAGGAACGGCGAGAGGAACTCCAGGGTCGTGCCACCATTCCAAAAGTCCCCCAGATATCTCAGTCCATTCCAGAGAAACCTCTTTTCCCTTCACTGGCTCGTCTTTCATGCCGAGGACCGACTCACACCAAGGTGGCACTTGGCACAGCCCTGTGGGAAAGCCTCGAGGGAAAGCCACAGATCCCTTGATCCACGTGACAGGAATCCTGACCCTACTGCTGCAGCTCGGGAAGGAAGCCCACGTGCATGCCCCCACTCGAGACGAGGCCTGACTCCCCTGGGGAGACTCAGAGGCACCCCAAGATCCATGTCAACACTGGAGAGGAATCCTCAGGTTCCGGCCCCGACTCCACACAAGGTCTTAGGCCCCGGCATCGACGGGAGAGGAATCCCGAGATGGGCCCTAGCAACTCGCATGGTGCCTGGCCCTTCCTGAGGCCACCAGAGCGGGACCCTGAGGTCCCCATCGTAACTCGAGAAGACCTGCCGCAACTCGAGAAAATCCAGGAGGTTCTCCCCTCCAGGCGAGAGGAGGCCCATTTCTGCCCAGGCTTCTCCGGGCTAATCACACCTCACCTCTGGAACGTCGAAAGGGTCCTTCACACCCTTGGTGCAACACAAGAAGTTCCCCGACATACCCGTCTCCACTCGAGAGGAAACACGAGGGTCCCGCCCACATCCAGAGGAGCCCCGTTTCCGCCTCGTAGCTCGAGGTGAGGGATCTTTTCCCTGCTTCGTCGGAAAAGAATTCCCGGCGTTCCCGTCGCATCTCAGGAGGAGGCCCTCTCAACAGGAACGGCGAGAGGAACTCCAAGGTCGTGCCACCATTCCAAGAGTCCCCCAGATGTCTCAGTCCATTCCAGAGGAACCTCTTTTCCCTTCACCGGCTCGTCTTTCACGCCGAGGATCGACTCTCACCAAGGTGGCACTTGGCACAGCCCTGTGTGAAAGCCTCGTGGGAAAGCCTGGAGGGAAAGCCTCGAGGGAAAGCCACAGATCCCTTGATCCACGTGACAGGAAGCGTGACCCTACTGCTGCAGCTCGGGAGGGAAGCGCACGTGTATGCCCCCACTCGAAACGAGGCCTGACTCCCCTGGGGAGACTCAGAGGCACCCCAAGATCCATGTCAACACTGGAGAGGAATCCTCAGGTTCCGGCCCCGACTCCACACAAGGTCTTAGGCCCCGGCATCGATGGGAGAGGAATCCCGAGATGGCCCCTAGCAACTCGCATGGGGTCTGGCCCTTCCTGAGGCCACCAGAGCGGGTCCCTGTGGTCCCCGTCGTAACTCGAGAAGACCTGCCGCAACTCGAGAAAATCCAGGAGGTTCTCCCCTCCAGGCGAGAGGAGGCCCATTTCTGCCCAGGCTTCTCCGGGCTAATCACACCTCACCTCTGGAACGTCGAAAGGGTCCTGCACACCCTTGGTGCAACTCAAGAAGTTCCCCGACATACCCGTCTCCACTCGAGAGGAAACACGAGGGTCCCACCCACATCCAGAGGAGCCCCGTTTCCGCCTCGTAGCTCGAGGTGAGGGATCCTTTCCCTGCTTCGTCGGGAAAGAATTCCCGGCGTTCCCGTCGCATCTCAAGAGGAGGCCCTCTCAACAGGAACGGCGAGAGGAACTCCAGGGTCGTGCCACCATTCCAAAAGTCCCCCAGATGTCTCAGTCCATTCCAGAGAAACCTCTTTTCCCTTCACCGGCTCGTCTTTCACGCCGAGGATCGACTCACACCAAGGTGGCACTTGGCACAGCCCTGTGGGAAAGCCTCGTGGGAAAGCCTCGAGGGAAAGCCTCGAGGGAAAGCCACAGATCCCTTGATCCACGTGACAGGAAGCCTGACCCTACTGCTGCAGCTCGGGAAGGAAGCCCACGTGCATGCCCCCACTCGAGACGAGGCCTGACTCCCCTGGGGAGACTCAGAGGCACCCCAAGATCCATGTCAACACTGGAGAGGAATCCTCAGGTACCGGCCCCGACTCCACACAAGGTCTTAGGCCCCGGCATCGACGGGAGAGGAATCCCGAGATGGGCCCTAGCAACTCGCATGGTGCCTGGCCCTTCCTGAGGCCACCAGAGCGGGTCCCTGAGGTCCCCGACGTAACTCGAGAAAACCTGCCGCAACTCGAGAATATCGAGGAGGTTCTCCCCTGCAGGCGAGATGAGGCCCATTTCCGCAGAGGCTTCTCGGGGCTAATCACACCTCACCTCTGGAACGTCGAAAGGGTCCTTCACACCCTTGGTACAACACAAGAAGTTCCCCGACATACCCGTCTCCACTCGAGAGGAAACACGAGGGTCCCACCCACATCCAGAGGAGCCCCGTTTCCGCCTCGTAGCTCGAGGTGAGGGATCCTTTCCCTGCTTCGTCGGAAAAGAATTCCCGGCGTTCCCGTCCCATCTCAGGAGGAGGCCCTCTCAACAGGAACGGCGAGAGGAACTCCAAGGTCGTGCCACCATTCCAAGAGTCCCCCAGATGTCTCAGTCCATTCCAGAGGAAGCTCTTTTCCCTTCACCGGCTCGTCTTTCACGCCGAGGATCGACTCTCACCAAGGTGGCACTTGGCACAGCCCTGTGGGAAAGCCTCGTGGGAAAGCCTCGAGGGAAAGCCTGGAGGGAAAGCCACAGATCCCTTGATCCGCGTGACAGGAAGCGTTACCCTACTGCTGCAGCTCGGGAGGGAAGCGCACGTGCATGCCCCCACTCGAAACGAGGCCTGACTCCCCTGGGGAGACTCAGAGGCACCCCAAGATACATGTCAACACTGGAGAGGAATCCTCAGGTGCCGGCCCCGACTCCACACAAGGTCTTAGGCCCCGGCATCGATGGTAGAGGAATCCCGAGATGGCCCCTAGCAACTCGCAAGGGGTCTGGCCCTTCCTGAGGCCACCAGAGCGGGTCCCTGAGGTCCCCATCGTAACTCGAGAAGACCTGCCGCAACTCGAGAAAATCCAGGAGTTTCCCCCCTCCAGGCGAGAGGAGGCCCATTTCTGCCCAGGCTTCTCCGGGCTAATCACACCTCACCTCTGGAACGTCGAAAGGGTCCTTAACACCCTTGGTGCAACTCAAGAAGTTCCCCGACATACCCGTCTCCACTCGAGAGGAAACACGAGGGTCCCACCCACATCCAGAGGAGCCCCGTTTCCGCCTCGTAGCTCGAGGTGAGGGATCCTTTCCCTGCTTCGTCGGGAAAGAATTCCCGGCGTTCCCGTCGCATCTCAAGAGGAGGCCCTCTCACCAGGAACGGCGAGAGGAACTCCAGGGTTGTGCCACCATTCCAAAAGTCCCCCAGATGTCTCAGTCCATTCCAGAGAAACCTCTTTTCCCTTCACCGGCTCGTCTTTCACGCCGAGGATCGACTCACACCAAGGTGGCACTTGGCACAGCCCTGTGGGAAAGCCTCGAGGGAAAGCCACAGATCCCTTGATCCACGTGACAGGAAGCCTGACCCTACTGCTGCAGCTCGGGAAGGAAGCCCACGTGCATGCCCCAACTCGAAACGAGGCCTGACTCCCCTGGGGAGACTCAGAGGCACCCCAAGATCCATGTCAACACTGGAGAGGAATCCTCAGGTTCCGGCCCCGACTCCACACAAGGTCTTAGGCCCCGGCATCGACGGGAGAGGAATCCCGAGATGGGCCCTAGCAACTCGCATGGTGCCTGGCCCTTCCTGAGGCCACCAGAGCGGGTCCCTGAGGTCCCCGTCGTAACTCGAGAAAACCTGCCGCAACTCGAGTATTTCGAGGAGGTTCTCCCCTGCAGGCGAGATGAGGCCCATTTCCGCAGAGGCTTATCGGGGCTAATCACACCTCACCTCTGGAACGTCGAAAGGGTCCTTCACACCCTTGGTGCAACACAAGAAGTTCCCCAACATACCCGTCTCCACTCGAGAGGAAACACGAGGGTCCCGCCCATATCCAGAGGAGCCCCGTTTCCGCCTCGTAGCTCGAGGTGAGGGATCCTTTCCCTGCTTCGTTGGGAAAAAATTCCCGGCGTTCCCGTCGCATCTCAGGAGGAGGCCCTCTCAACAGGAACGGCGAGAGGAACTCCAAGGTCGTGCCACCATTCCAAGAGTCCCCCAGGTGTCTCAGTTCATTCCAGAGAAACCTCTTTTCCCTTCACCGGCTCGTCTTTCACGCAGAGGATCGATCCACAACATGGTGGCACTTGGCACAGAACTGTGAGAAAGCCTCGTGATAAAGCCTCGAGGGAAAGCCTCGAGGGATAGCCACAGATCCCTTGATCCACGTGACAGGAAGCCTGACCCTACTGCTGCAGCTCGGGAGGGAAGCGCACGTGCATGCCCCCACTCGAAACGAGGCCTGACTCCCCTGGGGAGACTCAGAGGCACCCCAAGATCCATGTCAACACTGGAGAGGAATCCTCAGGTTCCGGCCCCGACTCCACACAAGGTCTTAGGCCCCGGCATCGACGGGAGAGGAATCCCGAGATGGCCCCTAGCAACTCGCATGGGGTCTGGCCCTTCCTGAGGCCACCAGAGCGGGTCCCTGAGGTCCCCGTCGTAACTCGAGAAGACCTGCCGAAACTCAAGAAAATCCAGGATGTTCTCACCTCCAGGCGAGAGGAGGCCCATTTCTGCCCAGGCTTCTCCGGGCTAATCACACCTCACCTCTGGAACGTCGAAAGGGTCCTTCACACCCTTGGTGCAACACAAGAAGTTCCCCGACATACCCGTCTCCACTAGAGAGGAAACACGAGGGTCCCGCCCACATCCAGAGGTGCCCAGTTTCCGCCTCGTAGCTCGAGGTGAGGGATCCTTTCCCTGCTTCGTCGGAAAAGAATTCCCGGCGTTCCCGTCGCATCTCAGGAGGAGGCCCTCTCAACAGGAACGGCGAGAGGAACTCCAAGGTCGTGCCACCATTCCAAGAGTCCCCCAGATGTCTCAGTCCATTCCAGAGGAACCTCTTTTCCCTTCACCGGCTCGTCTTTCACGCCGAGGATCGACTCTCACCAAGTTGGAACTTGGCACAGCCCTGTGGGAAAGCCTCGTGGGAAAGCCTCGAGGGAAAGCCTCGAGGGAAAGACACAGATCCCTTGATCCACGTGACAGGAAGCGTGACCCTACTGCTGCAGCTCGAGAGGGAAGCGCACGTGCATGCCCCCACTCGAAACGAGGCCTGACTCCCCTGGGGAGACTCAGAGGCACCCCAAGATCCATGTCAACACTGGAGAGGAATCCTCAGGTTCCGGCCCCGACTCCACCCAAGGTCTTAGGCCCCGGCATCGATGGGAGAGGAATCCCGAGATGGCCCCTAGCAACTCGCATGGGGTCTGGACCTTCCTGAGGCCACCAGAGCGGGTCCCTGTGTTCCCCGTCGTAACTCGAGAAGACCTGCCGCAACTCGAGAAAATCCAGGAGGTTCTCCCCTCCAGGCGAGAGGAGGCCCATTTCTGCCCAGGCTTCTCCGGGCTAATCACACCTCACCTCTGGAACGTCGAAAGGGTCCTTCACACCCTTGGTGCAACTCAAGAAGTTCCCCGACATACCCGTCTCCACTCGAGAGGAAACACGAGGGTCCCACCCACATCCAGAGGAGCCCCGTTTCCGCCTCGTAGCTCGAGGTGAGGGATCCTTTCCCTGCTTCGTCGGGAAAGAATTCCCAGCGTTCCCGTCGCATCTCAAGAGGAGGCCCTCTCAACAGGAACGGCGAGAGGAACTCCAGGGTCGTGCCACCATACCAAAAGTCCCCCAGATGTCTCAGTCCATTCCAGAGAAACCTCTTTTCCCTTCACCGGCTCGTCTTTCACGCCGAGGATCGACTCACACCAAGGTGGCACTTGGCACAGCCCTGTGGGAAAGCCTCGTGGGAAAGCCTCGAGGGAAAGCCTCGAGGGAAAGCCACAGATCCCTTGATCCACGTGACAGGAATCTTGACCATACTGCTGCAGCTCGGGAAGCAAGCCCACGTGCATGCCCCCACTCGAGACGAGGCCTGACTCCCCTGGGGAGACTCAGAGGCACCCCAAGATCCATGTCAACACTGGAGAGGAATCCTTAGATTCCGGCCCCGACTCCACACAAGGTCTTAGGCCCCGGCATCGACGGCAGAGGAATCCCGAGATGGGCCCTAGCAACTCGCATGGTGCCTGGCCCTTCCTGAGGCCACCAGAGCGGGTCCCTGAGGTCCCCGTCGTAACTCGAGAAAACCTGCCGCAACTCGAGAATATCGAGGAGGTTCTCCCCTGCAGGCGAGATGAGGCCCATTTTCGCAGAGGCTTCTCGGGGCTAATCACACCTCACCTCTGGAACGTCGAAAGGGTCCTTCACACCCTTGGTGCAACACAAGAAGTTCCCCGACATACCCGTCTCCACTCGAGAGGAAACACGAGGGTCCCACCCACATCCAGAGGAGCCCCGTTTCCGCCTCGTAGCTCGAGGTGAGGGATCCTTTCCCTGCTTCGTCGGAAAAGAATTCCCGGCGTTCCCGTCCCATCTCAGGAGGAGGCCCTCTCAACAGGAACGGCGAGAGGAACTCCAAGGTCGTGCCACCATTCCAAGAGTCCCCCAGATGTCTCAGTCCATTCCAGAGGAACCTCTTTTCCCTTCACCGGCTCGTCTTTCACGCCGAGGATCGACTCTCAACAAGGTGGCACTTGGCACAGCCCTGTGGGAAAGCCTCGTGGGATAGCCTCGAGGGAAAGCCTCGAGGGAAAGCCACAGATCCCTTGATCCACGTGACAGGAAGCGTTACCCTACTGCTGCAGCTCGGGAGGGAAGCGCACGTGCATGCCCCCACTCGAAACGAGGCCTGACTCCCCTGGGGAGACTCAGAGGCACCCCAAGATCCATGTCAACACTGGAGAGGAATCCTCAGGTTCAGGCCCCGACTCCACACAAGGTCTTAGGCCCCGGCATCGATGGGAGAGGAATCCCGAGATGGCCCCTAGCAACTCGCAAGGGGTCTGGCCCTTCCTGAGGCCACCAGAGCGGGTCCCTGAGGTCCCCGTCGTAACTCGAGAAGACCTGCCGCAACTCGAGAAAATCCAGGAGTTTCTCCCCTCCAGGCGAGAGGAGGCCCATTTCTGCCCAGGCTTCTCCGGGCTAATCACACCTCACCTCTGGAACGTCGAAAGGGTCCTTAACACCCTTGGTGCAACTCAAGAAGTTCCCCGACATACCCGTCTCCACTCGAGAGGAAACACGAGGGTCCCACCCACATCCAGAGGAGCCCCGTTTCCGCCTCGTAGCTCGAGGTGAGGGATCCTTTCCCTGCTTCGTCGGGAAAGAATTCCCGGCGTTCCCGTCGCATCTCAAGAGGAGGCCCTCTCACCAGGAACGGCGAGAGGAACTCCAGGGTCGTGCCACCATTCCAAAAGTCCCCCAGATGTCTCAGTCCATTCCAGAGAAACCTCTTTTCCCTTCACCGGCTCGTCTTTCACGCCGAGGATCGACTCACACCAAGGTGGCACTTGGCACAGCCCTGTGGGAAAGCCTCGAGGGAAAGCCACAGATCCCTTGATCCACGTGACAGGAACCTGACCCTACTGCTGCAGCTCGGGAAGGAAGCCCACGTGCATGCCCCCACTCGAGACGAGGCCTGACTCCCCTGGGGAGACTCAGAGGCACCCCAAGATCCATGTCAACACTGGAGAGGAATCCTCAGGTACCGGCCCCGACTCCACACAAGGTCTTAGGCCCCGGCATCGACGGGAGAGGAATCCCGAGATGGGCCCTAGCAACTCGCATGGTGCCTGGCCCTTCCTGAGGCCACCAGAGCGGGTCCCTGAGGTCCCCATCATAACTCGAGAAAACCTGCCGCAACTCGAGAATTTCGAGGAGGTTCTCCCCTGCAGGCGAGATGAGGCCCATTTCCGCAGAGGCTTCTCGGGGCTAATCACACCTCACCTCTGGAACGTCGAAAGGGTCCTTCACACCCTTGGTGCAACACAAGAAGTTCCCCAACATACCCGTCTCCACTCGAGAGGAAACACGAGGGTCCCGCCCATATCCAGAGGAGCCCCGTTTCCGCCTCGTAGCTCGAGGTGAGGGATCCTTTCCCTGCTTCGTTGGGAAAAAATTCCCGGCGTTCCCGTCGCATCTCAGGAGGAGGCCCTCTCAACAGGAACGGCGAGAGGAACTCCAAGGTCGTGCCACCATTCCAAGAGTCCCCCAGGTGTCTCAGTCCATTCCAGAGAAACCTCTTTTCCCTTCACCGGCTCGTCTTTCACGCAGAGGATCGACCCACAACATGGTGGCACTTGGCACAGAACTGTGGGAAAGCCTCGTGATAAAGCCTCGAGGGAAAGCCTCGAGGGATAGCCACAGATCCCTTGATCCACGTGACAGGAAGCCTGACCCTACTGCTGCAGCTCGGGAGGGAAGCGCACGTGCATGCCCCCACTCGAAACGAGGCCTGACTCCCCTGGGGAGACTCAGAGGCACCCCAAGATCCATGTCAACACTGGAGAGGAATCCTCAGGTTCCGGCCCCGACTCCACACAAGGTCTTAGGCCCCGGCATCGACGGGAGAGGAATCCCGAGATGGCCCCTAGCAACTCGCATGGGGTCTGGCCCTTCCTGAGGCCACCAGAGCGGGTCCCTGAGGTCCCCGTCGTAACTCGAGAAGACCTGCCGAAACTCGAGAAAATCCAGGAGTTTCTCCCCTCCAGGCGAGAGGAGGCCCATTTCTGCCCAGGCTTCTCCGGGCTAATCACACCTCAACTCTGGAACGTCGAAAGGGTCCTTAACACCCTTGGTGCAACTCAAGAAGTTCCCCGACATACCCGTCTCCACTCGAGAGGAAACACGAGGGTCCCACCCACATCCAGAGGAGCCCCGTTTCCGCCTCGTAGCTCGAGGTGAGGGATCCTTTCCCTGCTTCGTCGGGAAAGAATTCCCGGCGTTCCCGTCGCATCTCAAGAGGAGGCCCTCTCACCAGGAACGGCGAGAGGAACTCCAGGGTCGTGCCACCATTCCAAAAGTCCCCCAGATGTCTCAGTCCATTCCAGAGAAACCTCTTTTCCCTTCACCGGCTCGTCTTTCACGCCGAGGATCGACTCACACCAAGGTGGCACTTGGCACAGCCCTGTGGGAAAGCCTCGAGGGAAAGCCACAGATCCCTTGATCCACGTGACAGGAAGCCTGACCCTACTGCTGCAGCTCGGGAAGGAAGCCCACGTGCATGCCCCCACTCGAGACGAGGCCTGACTCCCCTGGGGAGACTCAGAGGCACCCCAAGATCCATGTCAACACTGGAGAGGAATCCTCAGGTACCGGCCCCGACTCCACACAAGGTCTTAGGCCCCGGCATCGACGGGAGAGGAATCCCGAGATGGGCCCTAGCAACTCGCATGGTGCCTGGCCCTTCCTGAGGCCACCAGAGCGGGTCCCTGAGGTCCCCGACGTAACTCGAGAAAACCTGCCGCAACTCGAGAATATCGAGGAGGTTCTCCCCTGCAGGCGAGATGAGGCCCATTTCCGCAGAGGCTTCTCGGGGCTAATCACACCTCACCTCTGGAACGTCGAAAGGGTCCTTCACACCCTTGGTGCAACACAAGAAGTTCCCCGACATACCCGTCTCCACTCGAGAGGAAACACGAGGGTCCCACCCACATCCAGAGGAGCCCCGTTTCCGCCTCGTAGCTCGAGGTGAGGGATCCTTTCCCTGCTTCGTCGGAAAAGAATTCCCGGCGTTCCCGTCCCATCTCAGGAGGAGGCCCTCTCAACAGGAACGGCGAGAGGAACACCAAGGTCGTGCCACCATTCCAAGAGTCCCCCAGATGTCTCAGTCCATTCCAGAGGAACCTCTTTTCCCTTCACCGGCTCGTCTTTCACGCCGAGGATCGACTCTCACCAAGGTGGCACTTGGCACAGCCCTGTGGGAAAGCCTCGTGGGAAAGCCTCGAGGGAAAGCCTGGAGGGAAAGCCACAGATCCCTTGATCCACGTGACAGGAAGCGTTACCCTACTGCTGCAGCTCGGGAGGGAAGCGCACGTGCATGCCCCCATTTGAAACGAGGCCTGACTCCCCTGGGGAGACTCAGAGGCACCCCAAGATCCATGTCAACACTGGAGAGGAATCCTCAGGTTCCGGCCCCGACTCCACACAAGGTCTTAGGCCCCGGCATCGATGGGAGAGGAATCCCGAGATGGCCCCTAGCAACTCGCAAGGGGTCTGGCCCTTCCTGAGGCCACCAGAGCGGGTCCCTGAGGTCCCCGTCGTAACTCGAGAAGACCTGCCGCAACTCGAGAAAATCCAGGAGTTTCTCCCCTCCAGGCGAGAGGAGGCCCATTTCTGCCCAGGCTTCTCCGGGCTAATCACACCTCACCTCTGGAACGTCGAAAGGGTCCTTAACACCCTTGGTGCAACTCAAGAAGTTCCCCGACATACCCGTCTCCACTCGAGAGGAAACACGAGGGTCCCACCCACATCCAGAGGAGCCCCGTTTCCGCCTCGTAGCTCGAGGTGAGGGATCCTTTCCCTGCTTCGTCGGGAAAGAATTCCCGGCGTTCCCTTCGCATCTCAAGAGGAGGCCCTCTCACCAGGAACGGCGAGAGGAACTCCAGGGTCGTGCCACCATTCCAAAAGTCCCCCAGATGTCTCAGTCCATTCCAGAGAAACCTCTTTTCCCTTCACCGGCTCGTCTTTCACGCCGAGGATCGACTCACACCAAGGTGGCACTTGGCACAGCCCTGTGGGAAAGCCTCGAGGGAAAGCCACAGATCCCTTGATCCACGTGGCAGGAAGCCTGACCCTACTGCTGCAGCTCGGGAAGGAAGCCCACGTGCATGCCCCCACTCGAGACGAGGCCTGACTCCCCTGGGGAGACTCAGAGGCACCCCAAGATCCATGTCAACACTGGAGAGGAATCCTCAGGTTCCGGCCCCGACTCCACACAAGGTCTTAGGCCCCGGCATCGACGGGAGAGGAATCCCGAGATGGGCCCTAGCAACTCGCATGGTGCCTGGCCCTTCCTGAGGCCACCAGAGCGGGTCCCTGAGGTCCCCGTCGTAACTCGAGAAAACCTGCCGCAAGTCGAGAATATCGAGGAGGTTCTCCCCTGCAGGCGAGATGAGGCCCATTTCCGCAGAGGCTTCTCGGGGCTAATCACACCTCACCTCTGGAACGTCGAAAGGGTCCTTCACACCCTTGGTGCAACACAAGAAGTTCCCCGACATACCCGTCTCCACTCGAGAGGAAACACGAGGGTCCCGCCCACATCCAGAGGAGCCCCGTTTCCGCCTCGTAGCTCGAGGTGAGGGATCCTTTCCCTGCTTCGTCGGAAAAGAATTCCCGGCGTTCCCGTCGCATCTCAGGAGGAGGCCCTCTCAACAGGAACGGCGAGAGGAACTCCAAGGTCGTGCCACCATTCCAAGAGTCCCGCAGATGTCTCAGTCCATTCCAGAGGAAACTCTTTTCCCTTCACCGGCTCGTCTTTCACGCCGAGGATCGATTCTCACCAAGGTGGCACTTGGCACAGCCCTGTGTGAAAGCCTCGTGGGAAAGCCTGGAGGGAAAGCCTCGAGGGAAAGCCACAGATCCCTTGATCCACGTGACAGGAAGCGTGACCCTACTGCTGCAGCTCGGGAGGGAAGCGCACGTGTATGCCCCCACTCGAAACGAGGCCTGACTCCCCTGGGGAGACTCAGAGGCACCCCAAGATCCATGTCAACACTGGAGAGGAATCCTCAGGTTCCGGCCCCGACTCCACACAAGGTCTTAGGCCCCGGCATCGACGGGAGAGGAATCCCGAGGTGGGCCCTAGCAACTCGCATGGTACCTGGCCCTTCCTGAGGCCACCAGAGCGGGTCCCTGAGGTCCCCGTCGTAACTCGAGAAAACCTGCTGCAACTCGAGAATATCGAGGAGGTTCTCCCCTGCAGGCGAGATGAGGCCCATTTCCCCAGAGGCTTCTCGGGGCTAATCACACCTCACCTCTGGAACGTCGAAAGGGTCCTTCACACCCTTGGTGCAAATCAAGAAGTTCCCCGACATACCCGTCTCCACTCGAGAGGAAACACGAGGGTCCCGCCCACATCCAGAGGAGCCCCGTTTCCGCCTGGTAGCTCGAGGTGAGGGATCCTTTCCCTGCTTCGTCGGAAAAGAATTCCCGGCGTTCCCGTCGCATCTCAGGAGGCGGCCGTCTCAACAGGAACAGCGAGAGGAACTCCACGGTCGTGCCACCATTCCAAGAGTCCCCCAGATGTCTCAGTCCATTCCAGAGGAACCTCTTTTCCCTTCACCGGCTCGGCTTTCACGCCGAGGATCGACTCTCACCAAGGTGGCACTTGGCACAGCCCTGTGGGAAAGCCTCGTGGGAAAGCCTCGAGGGAAAGCCTCGAGGGAAAGCCACAGATCGCTTGATCCACGTGACAGGAAGCGTGACCCTACTGCTGCAGCACGGGAGGGAAGCGCACGTGCATGCCCCCACTCGAAACGAGGCCTGACTAACCTTGGGAGACTCAGAGGCACCCCAAGATCCATGTTAACACTGGAGAGGTATCATCAGGTTCCGGCCCCGACTCCACACAAGGTCTTAGGCCCCGGCATCGATGGGAGAGGAATCCCGAGATGGCCCCTAGGAACTCGCATGAGGTCTGGCCCTTCCTGAGGCCACCAGAGCGGGTCCCTGAGGTCCCCGTCGTAACTCGAGAAGACCTGCCGCAACTCGAGAAAATCACGGAGGTTCTCCCCTCCAGGCGAGAGGAGGCCCATTTCTGCCCAAGCTTCTCCGGGCTAATCACACCTCACCTCTGGAACGTCGAAAGTGTCCTTCACACCCTTGGTACAACTCAAGAAGTTCCCCGACATACCCGTCTCCACTCGAGAGGAAACATGAGGGTCCCACCCACATCCAGAGGAGCCCCGTTTCCGCTCGTAGCTCGAGGTGAGGGATCCTTTCCCTGCTCGTCGGGAAAGAATTCCCGGCGTTCCCGTCGCATCTCAAGAGGAGGCCCTCTCAACAGGAACGGCGAGAGGAACTCCAGGGTCGTGCCACCATTCCAAAAGTCCCCCAGATGTCTCAGTCCATTCCAGAGAAACCTCTTTTCCCTTCACCGGCTCGTCTTTCACGCCGAGGTTCGACTCACACCAAGGTGGCACTTGGCACAGCCCTGTGGGAAAGCCTCGAGGGAAAGCCTCGAGGGAAAGCCACAATTCCCTTGATCTACGTAACAGGAAGCCTGACCCTACTGCTGCAGCTCGGGAGGGAAGCGCACGTGCATGCCCCCACTCGAAACGAGGCCTGACTCCCCTGGGGAGACTCAGAGGCACCCCAAGATCCATGTCAACACTGGAGAGGAATCCTCAGGTTCCGGCCCCGACTCCACACAAGGTCTTAGGCCCCGGCATCGATGGGAGAGGAATCCCGAGATGGTCCCTAGCAACTCGCATGGGGTCTGGCCCTTACTGAGGCCACCAGAGCGGGTCCCTGAGGTCCCCGTCGAAACTCGAGAAGACCTGCCGCAACTCGAGAATATCGAGGAGGTTCTCCCCTGCAGGCGAGATGAGGCCCATTTCCACAGAGGCTTCTCGGGGCTAATCACACCTCACCTCTGGAATGTCAACAGGGTCCTTCACAGCCTTGGTGCAACTCAAGAAGTTCCCCGACATACCCGTCTCCACTCGAGAGGAAACACGAGGGTCCCGCCCACATCCAGAGGAGCCCCGTTTCCGCCTCGTAGCTCGAGGTGAGGGATCCTTTCCCTGCTTCGTCGGAAAAGAATTCCCGGCGTTCCCGTCGCATCTCAAGAGGAGGCCCTCTCAACAGGATCGGCGAGAGGAACTCCAGGGACGTGCCACCATTCCAAAAGTCCCCCAGATGTCTCAGTCCTTTCCAGAGAAACCTCTTTTCCCTTCACCGGCTCGTCTTTCACGCCGAGGATCGACTCTCACCAAGGTGGCACTTGGCACAGCCCTGTGGGAAAGCCTCCTGGGAAAGCCTCGAGGGAAAGCCTCGAGGGAAAGCCACAGATCCCTTGATCCACGTGACAGGAAGCCTGACCCTAATGCTGCAGCTCGGGAAGGAAGCCCACGTGCAGGCCCCACTCGAGACGAGGCCTGACTCCCCTGGGGAGACTCAGAGGCACCCCAAGATCCATGTCAACACTGGAGAGGAATGCTCAGGTTCCGGCCCCGACTCCACACAAGGTCTTAGGCCCCGGCATCGACGGGAGAGGAATCCCGAGATGGGCCCTAGCAACTCGCATGGGGTCTGGCCCTTCCTGAGGCCACCAGAGCGGGTCCCTGAGGTCCCCGTCGTAACTCGAGAAGACCTGCCGCAACTCGAGAAAATCACGGAGGTTCTCCCCTCCAGGCGAGAGGAGGCCCATTTCTGCCCAAGCTTCTCCGGGCTAATCACACCTCACCTCTGGAACGTCGAAAGTGTCCTTCACACCCTTGGTACAACTCAAGAAGTTCCCCGACATACCCGTCTCCACTCGAGAGGAAACACGAGGGTCCCGCCCACATCCAGAGGAGCCCCGTTTCCGCCTCGTAGCTCGAGGTGAGGGATCCTTTCCCTGCTTCGTCGGAAAAGATTTCCCGGCGTTCCCGTCGCATCTCAGGAGGAGGCCCTCTCAACAGGAACGGCGAGAGGAACTCCAAGGTCGTGCCACCATTCCAAGAGTCCCCCAGATGTCTCAGTCCATTCCAGAGGAACCTCTTTTCCCTTCACCGGCTCGTCTTTCACGCCGAGGATCGACTCTCACCAAGGTGGCACTTGGCACAGCCCTGTGGGAAAGCCTCGTGGGAAAGCCTCGAGGGAAAGCCTCGAGGGAAAGCCACAGATCCCTTGATCCACGTGACAGGAAGCCTGACCCTACTGCTGCAGCTCTGGAAGGAAGCCCACGTGCATGCCCCCACTCGAGACGAGGCCTGACTCCCCTGGGGAGACTCAGAGGCACCCCAAGATCCATGTCAACACTGGAGAGGAATCCTCAGGTTCCGGCCCCGACTCCACACAAGGTCTTAGGCCCCGGCATCGACGGGAGAGGAATCCCGAGATGGGCCCTAGCAACTAGCATGGGGTCTGGCCCTTCCTGAGGCCACCAGAGCGGGTCCCTGAGGTCCCCGTCGTAACTCGAGAAGACCTGCCGCAACTCGAGAAAATCCAGGAGGTTCTCACCTCCAGGCGAGAGGAGGCCCATTTCTGCCCAGGCTTCTCCGGGCTAATCACACCTCACCTCTGGAACGTCGAAAGGGTCCTTCACACCCTTGGTGCAACACAAGAAGTTCCCCGACATACCCGTCTCCACTAGAGAGGAAACACGAGGGTCCCGCCCACATCCAGAGGAGCCCCGTTTCCGCCTCGTAGCTCGAGGTGTGGGATCCTTTCCCTGCTTCGTCGGAAAAGATTTCCCGGCGTTCCCGTCGCATCTCAGGAGGAGGCCCTCTCAACAGGAACGGCGAGAGGAACTCCAAGGTCGTGCCACCATTCCAAGAGTCCCCCAGATGTCTCAGTCCATTCCAGAGGAACCTCTTTTCCCTTCACCGGCTCGTCTTTCACGCCGAGGATCGACTCTCACCAAGGTGGCACTTGGCACAGCCCTGTGGGAAAGCCTCGTGGGAAAGCCTCGAGGGAAAGCCTCGAGGGAAAGCCACAGATCCCTTGATCCACGTGACAGGAAGCCTGACCCTACTGCTGCAGCTCTGGAAGGAAGCCCACGTGCATGCCCCCACTCGAGACGAGGCCTGACTCCCCTGGGGAGACTCAGAGGCACCCCAAGATCCATGTCAACACTGGAGAGGAATCCTCAGGTTCCGGCCCAGACTCCACACAAGGTCTTAGGCGCCGGCATCGACGGGAGAGGAATCCCGAGATGGGCCCTAGCAACTCGCATGGTGCCTGGCCCTTCCTGAGGCCACCAGAGCGGGTTCCTGAGGTCCCCGTCGTAACTCGAGAAGACCTGCCGCAACTCGAGAAAATCCAGGATGTTCTCACCTCCAGGCGAGAGGAGGCCCATTTCTGCCCAGGCTTCTCCGGGCTAATCACACCTCACCTCTGGAACGTCGAAAGGGTCTTTCACACCGTTGGTGCAACACAAGAAGTTCCCCGACATCCCCGTCTCCACTCGAGAGGAAACACGAGGGTCCCGCCCACATCCAGAGGAGCCCCGTTTCCGCCTCGTAGCTCGAGGTGAGGGATCCTTTCCCTGCTTCGTCGGGAAAGAATTCCCGGCGTTCCCGTCGCATCTCAAGAGGAGGCCCTCTCAACAGGAACGGCGAGAGGAACTCCAGGGTCGTTCCACCATTCCAAAAGTCCCCCAGATGTCTCAGTCCATTCCAGAGAAACCTCTTTTCCCTTCACCGGCTCGTCTTTCACGCCGAGGATCGACTCACACCAAGGTGGCACTTGGCACAGCCCTGTGGGAAAGCCTCGTGGGAAAGCCTCGAGGGAAAGCCTCGAGGGAAAGCCACAGATCCCTTGATCCACGTGACAGGAAGCCTGACCCTACTGCTGCAGCTCTGGAAGGAAGCCCACGTGCATGCCCCCACTCGAGACGAGGCCTGACTCCCCTGGGGAGACTCAGAGGCACCCCAAGATCCATGTCAACACTAGAGAGGAATCCTCAGGTTCCGGCCCAGACTCCACACAAGGTCTTAGGCCCCGGCATCGACGGGAGAGGAATCCCGAGATGGCCCCTAGCAACTCGTATGGTGCCTGGCCCTTCCTGAGGCCACCAGAGCGGGTCCCTGAGGTCCCCGTCGTAACTCGAGAAGACCTGCCGCAACTCGAGAAAATCCAGGAGTTTCTCCCCTCCAGGCGAGAGGAGGCCCATTTCTGCCCAGGCTTCTCCGGGCTAATCACACCTCACCTCTGGAACGTCGAAAGGGTCCTTAACACCCTTGGTGCAACTCAAGAAGTTCCCCGACATACCCGTCTCCACTCGAGAGGAAACACGAGGGTCCCACCCACATCCAGAGGAGCCCCGTTTCCGCCTCGTAGCTCGAGGTGAGGGATCCTTTCCCTGCTTCGTCGGGAAAGAATTCCCGGCGTTCCCTTCGCATCTCAAGAGGAGGCCCTCTCACCAGGAACGGCGAGAGGAACTCCAGGGTCGTGCCACCATTCCAAAAGTCCCCCAGATGTCTCAGTCCATTCCAGAGAAACCTCTTTTCCCTTCACCGGCTCGTCTTACACGCCGAGGATCGACTCACACCAAGGTGGCACTTGGCACAGCCCTGTGGGAAAGCCTCGAGGGAAAGCCACAGATCCCTT
This sequence comes from Budorcas taxicolor, assembly GCF_023091745.1. Taxonomy (NCBI): domain Eukaryota; kingdom Metazoa; phylum Chordata; class Mammalia; order Artiodactyla; family Bovidae; genus Budorcas; species Budorcas taxicolor. The sequence continues at coordinate 63,003 of NW_026291905.1, read as the reverse complement.
GATCCACGTGGCAGGAAGCCTGACCCTACTGCTGCAGCTCGGGAAGGTAGCCCACGTGCATGCCCCCACTCGAGACGAGGCCTGACTCCCCTGGGGAGACTCAGAGGCACCCCAAGATCCATGTCAACACTGGAGAGGAATCCTCAGGTTCCGGCCCCGACTCCACACAAGGTCTTAGGCCCCGGCATCGACGGGAGAGGAATCCCGAGATGGGCCCTAGCAACTCGCATGGTGCCTGGCCCTTCCTGAGGCCACCAGAGCGGGTCCCTGAGGTCCCCGTCGTAACTCGAGAAAACCTGCCGCAACTCGAGAATATCGAGGAGGTTCTCCCCTGCAGGCGAGATGAGGCCCATTTCCGCAGAGGCTTCTCGGGGCTAATCACACCTCACCTCTGGAACGTCGAAAGGGCCCTTCACACCCTTGGTGCAACACAAGAAGTTCCCCGACATACCCGTCTCCACTCGAGAGGAAACACGAGGGTCCCGCCCACATCCAGAGGAGCCCCGTTTCCGCCTCGTAGCTCGAGGTGAGGGATCCTTTCCCTGCTTCGTCGGAAAAGAATTCCCGGCGTTCCCGTCGCATCTCAGGAGGAGGCCCTCTCAACAGGAACGGCGAGAGGAACTCCAAGGTCGTGCCACCATTCCAAGAGTCCCGCAGATGTCTCAGTCCATTCCAGAGGAAACTCTTTTCCCTTCACCGGCTCGTCTTTCACGCCGAGGATCGATTCTCACCAAGGTGGCACTTGGCACAGCCCTGTGTGAAAGCCTCGTGGGAAAGCCTGGAGGGAAAGCCTCGAGGGAAAGCCACAGATCCCTTGATCCACGTGACAGGAAGCGTGACCCTACTGCTGCAGCTCGGGAGGGAAGCGCACGTGTATGCCCCCACTCGAAACGAGGCCTGACTCCCCTGGGGAGACTCAGAGGCACCCCAAGATCCATGTCAACACTGGAGAGGAATCCTCAGGTTCCGGCCCCGACTCCACACAAGGTCTTAGGCCCCGGCATCGACGGGAGAGGAATCCCGAGGTGGGCCCTAGCAACTCGCATGGTACCTGGCCCTTCCTGAGGCCACCAGAGCGGGTCCCTGAGGTCCCCGTCGTAACTCGAGAAAACCTGCTGCAACTCGAGAATATCGAGGAGGTTCTCCCCTGCAGGCGAGATGAGGCCCATTTCCGCAGAGGCTTCTCGGGGCTAATCACACCTCACCTCTGGAACGTCGAAAGGGTCCTTCACACCCTTGGTGCAACACAAGAAGTTCCCCGACATACCCGTCTCCACTCGAGAGGAAACACGAGGGTCCCGCCCACATCCAGAGGAGCCCCGTTTCCGCCTGGTAGCTCGAGGTGAGGGATCCTTTCCCTGCTTCGTCGGAAAAGAATTCCCGGCGTTCCCGTCGCATCTCAGGAGGCGGCCCTCTCAACAGGAACAGCGAGAGGAACTCCACGGTCGTGCCACCATTCCAAGAGTCCCCCAGATGTCTCAGTCCATTCCAGAGGAACCTCTTTTCCCTTCACCGGCTCGGCTTTCACGCCGAGGATCGACTCTCACCAAGGTGGCACTTGGCACAGCCCTGTGGGAAAGCCTCGTGGGAAAGCCTCGAGGGAAAGCCTCGAGGGAAAGCCACAGATCGCTTGATCCACGTGACAGGAAGCGTGACCCTACTGCTGCAGCACGGGAGGGAAGCGCACGTGCATGCCCCCACTCGAAACGAGGCCTGACAAACCTTGGGAGACTCAGAGGCACCCCAAGATCCATGTCAACACTGGAGAGGTATCATCAGGTTCCGGCCCCGACTCCACACAAGGTCTTAGGCCCCGGCATCGATGGGAGAGGAATCCCTAGATGGCCCCTAGGAACTCGCATGAGGCCTGGCCCTTCCTGAGGCCACCAGAGCGGGTCCCTGAGGTCCCCGTCGTAACTCGAGAAGACCTGCCGCAACTCGAGAAAATCACGGAGGTTCTCCCCTCCAGGCGAGAGGAGGCCCATTTCTGCCCAGGCTTCTCCGGGCTAATCACACCTCACCTCTGGAACGTCGAAAGTGTCCTTCACACTCTTGGTACAACTCAAGAAGTTCCCCGACATACCCGTCTCCACTCGAGAGGAAACATGAGGGTCCCACCCACATCCAGAGGAGTCCCGTTTCCGCTCGTAGCTCGAGGTGAGGGATCCTTTCCCTGCTCGTCGGGAAAGAATTCCCGGCGTTCCCGTCGCATCTCAAGAGGAGGCCCTCTCAACAGGAACGGCGAGAGGAACTCCAGGGTCGTGCCACCATTCCAAAAGTCCCCCAGATGTCTCAGTCCATTCCAGAGAAACCTCTTTTCCCTTCACCGGCTCGTCTTTCACGCCGAGGTTCGACTCACACCAAGGTGGCACTTGGCACAGCCCTGTGGGAAAGCCTCGAGGGAAAGCCTCGAGGGAAAGCCACAATTCCCTTGATCTACGTAACAGGAAGCCTGACCCTACTGCTACAGCTCGGGAGGGAAGCGCACGTGCAAGCCCCCACTCGAAACGAGGCCTGACTCCCCTGGGGAGACTCAGAGGCACCCCAAGATCCATGTCAACACTGGAGAGGAATCCTCAGGTTCCGGCCCCGACTCCACACAAGGTCTTAGGCCCCGGCATCGATGGGAGAGGAATCCCGAGATGGTCCCTAGCAACTCGCATGGGGTCTGGCCCTTCCTGAGGCCACCAGAGCGGGTCCCTGAGGTCCCCGTCGAAACTCGAGAAGACCTGCCGCAACTCGAGAATATCGAGGAGGTTCTCCCCTGCAGGCGAGATGAGGCCCATTTCCACAGAGGCTTCTCGGGGCTAATCACACCTCACCTCTGGAATGTCAACAGGGTCCTTCACAGCCTTGGTGCAACTCAAGAAGTTCCCCGACATACCCGTCTCCACTCGAGAGGAAACACGAGGGTCCCGCCCACATCCAGAGGAGCCCCGTTTCCGCCTCGTAGCTCGAGGTGAGGGATACTTTCCCTGCTTCGTCGGAAAAGAATTCCCGGCGTTCCCGTCGCATCTCAAGAGGAGGCCCTCTCAACAGGATCGGCGAGAGGAACTCCAGGGACGTGCCACCATTCCAAAAGTCCCCCAGATGTCTCAGTCCTTTCCAGAGAAACCTCTTTTCCCTTCACCGGCTCGTCTTTCACGCCGAGGATCGACTCTCACCAAGGTGGCACTTGGCACAGCCCTGTGGGAAAGCCTCGTGGGAAAGCCTCGAGGGAAAGCCTCGAGGGAAAGCCACAGATCCCTTGATCCACGTGACAGGAAGCCTGACCCTACTGCTGCAGCTCGGGAAGGAAGCCCACGTGCAGGCCCCACTCGAGACGAGGCCTGACTCCCCTGGGGAGACTCAGAGGCACCCCAAGATCCATGTCAACACTGGAGAGGAATGCTCAGGTTCCGGCCCCGACTCCACACAAGGTCTTAGGCCCCGGCATCGACGGGAGAGGAATCCCGAGATGGGCCCTAGCAACTCGCATGGGGTCTGGCCCTTCCTGAGGCCACCAGAGCGGGTCCCTGAGGTCCCCGTCGTAACTCGAGAAGACCTGCCGCAACTCGAGAAAATCCAGGATGTTCTCACCTCCAGGCGAGAGGAGGCCCATTTCTGCCCAGGCTTCTCCGGGCTAATCACACCTCACCTCTGGAACGTCGAAAGGGTCCTTCACACCCTTGGTGCAACACAAGAAGTTCCCCGACATACCCGTCTCCACTCGAGAGGAAACACGAGGGTCCCGCCCACATCCAGAGGAGCCCCGTTTCCGCCTCGTAGCTCGAGGTGAGGGATCCTTTCCCTGCTTCGTCGGAAAAGATTTCCCGGCGTTCCCGTCGCATCTCAGGAGGAGGCCCTCTCAACAGGAACGGCGAGAGGAACTCCAAGGTCGTGCCACCATTCCAAGAGTCCCCCAGATGTCTCAGTCCATTCCAGAGGAACCTCTTTTCCCTTCACCGGCTCGTCTTTCACGCCGAGGATCGACTCTCACCAAGGTGGCACTTGGCACAGCCCTGTGGGAAAGCCTCGTGGGAAAGCCTCGAGGGAAAGCCTCGAGGGAAAGCCACAGATCCCTTGATCCACGTGACAGGAAGCCTGACCCTACTGCTGCAGCTCTGGAAGGAAGCCCACGTGCATGCCCCCACTCGAGACGAGGCCTGACTCCCCTGGGGAGACTCAGAGGCACCCCAAGATCCATGTCAACACTGGAGAGGAATCCTCAGGTTCCGGCCCAGACTCCACACAAGGTCTTAGGCGCCGGCATGGACGGGAGAGGAATCCCGAGATGGGCCCTAGCAACTCGCATGGTGCCTGGCCCTTCCTGAGGCCACCAGAGCGGGTTCCTGAGGTCCCCGTCGTAACTCGAGAAGACCTGCCGCAACTCGAGAAAATCCAGGATGTTCTCACCTCCAGGCGAGAGGAGGCCCATTTCTGCCCAGGCTTCTCCGGGCTAATCACACCTCACCTCTGGAACGTCGAAAGGGTCCTTCACACCGTTGGTGCAACACAAGAAGTTCCCCGACATACCCGTCTCCACTCGAGAGGAAACACGAGGGTCCCGCCCACATCCAGAGGAGCCCCGTTTCCGCCTCGTAGCTCGAGGTGAGGGATCCTTTCCCTGCTTCGTCGGGAAAGAATTCCCGGCGTTCCCGTCGCATCTCAAGAGGAGGCCCTCTCAACAGGAACGGCGAGAGGAACTCCAGGGTCGTTCCACCATTCCAAAAGTCCCCCAGATGTCTCAGTCCATTCCAGAGAAACCTCTTTTCCCTTCACCGGCTCGTCTTTCACGCCGAGGATCGACTCACACCAAGGTGGCACTTGGCACAGCCCTGTGGGAAAGCCTCGTGGGAAAGCCTCGAGGGAAAGCCTCGAGGGAAAGCCACAGATCCCTTGATCCACGTGACAGGAAGCCTGACCCTACTGCTGCAGCTCTGGAAGGAAGCCCACGTGCATGCCCCCACTCGAGACGAGGCCTGACTCCCCTGGGGAGACTCAGAGGCACCCCAAGATCCATGTCAACACTAGAGAGGAATCCTCAGGTTCCGGCCCAGACTCCACACAAGGTCTTAGGCCCCGGCATCGACGGGAGAGGAATCCCGAGATGGGCCCTAGCAACTCGCATGGTGCCTGGCCCTTCCTGAGGCCACCAGAGCGGGTCCCTGAGGTCCCCGTCGTAACTCGAGAAAACCTGCCGCAACTCGAGAATATCGAGGAGGTTCTCCCCTGCAGGCGAGATGAGGCCCATTTCCGCAGAGGCTTCTCGGGGCTAATCACACCTCACCTCTGGAACGTCGAAAGGGTCCTTCACACCCTTGGTGCAACACAAGAAGTTCCCGACATACCCGTCTCCACTCGAGAGGAAACACGAGGGTCCCGCCCACATCCAGAGGAGCCCGTTTCCGCCTCGTAGCTCGAGGTGAGGGATCCTTTCCCTGCTTCGTCGGAAAAGAATTCCCGGCGTTCCCGTCGCATCTCAGGAGGAGGCCCTCTCAACACAACGGCGAGAGGAACTCCAAGGTCGTGCCACCATTCCATGAGTCCCCCAGATGTCTCAGTCCATTCCAGAGGAAACTCTTTTCCCTTCACCGGCTCGTCTTTCACGACGAGGATCGACTCTCACCAAGGTGGCACTTGGCACAGCCCTGTGGGAAAGCCTCGTGGGAAAGCCTCGAGGGAAAGCCTCGAGGGATAGCCACAGATCCCTTGATCCACGTGACAGGAAGCCTGACCCTACTGCTGCAGCTCGGGAGGGAAGCGCACGTGCATGCCCCCACTCGAGACGAGGCCTGACTCCCCTGAGGAGACTCAGACACACACCAAGATAGATGTCAACACTGGAGAGGAATCCTCAGGTTCCGGCCCCGACTCCACACAAGGTCTCAGGCCCCGGCATCGACGGGAGAGGAATCCCGAGATGGCCCCTAGCAACTCGCATGGGGTCTGGCCCTTCCTGAGGCCACCTGAGCGGGTCCCTGAGGTCCCCGTCGTAACTCGAGAAAACCTGCCGCAACTCGAGAATATCGAGGAGGTTCTCCCCTGCAGGCGAGATGAGGCCCATTTCCGCAGAGGCTTCTCGGGGCTAATCACACCTCACCTCTGGAACGTCGAAAGGGTCCTTCACACCCTTGGTGCAACACAAGAAGTTCCCCGACATACCCGTCTCCACTCGAGAGGAAACACGAGGGTCCCGCCCACATCCAGAGGAGCCCCGTTTCCGTCGCATAGCTCGAGGTGAGGGATCCTTTCCCTGCTTCGTCGGAAAAGAATTCCCGGCGTTCCCGTCGCATCTCAAGAGGAGGCCCTATCAACAGGAATGGCGAGAGGAACTCCAGGGTCGTGCCACCATTCCAAAACTCCCCCAGATATCTCAGTCCATTCCAGAGAAACCTCTTTTCCCTTCATCGGATCGTCTTTCACGCTGAGGATCGACTCACAACAAGGTGGCACTTGGCACAGCCCTGTGGGAAAGCCTCGTGGGAAAGCCTCGAGGGAAAGCCTCGAGGGAAAGCCACAGATCCCTTGATCCACGTGACAGGAAGCCTGACCCTACTGCTGCAGCTCGGGAAGGAAGCCCACGTGCAGGCCCCACTCGAGACGAGGCCTGACTCCCCTGGGGAGACTCAGAGGCACCCCAAGATCCATGTCAACACTGGAGAGGAATGCTCAGGTACCGGCCCCGACTCCACACAAGGTCTTAGGCCCCGGCATCGACGGGAGAGGAATCCCGAGATGGGCCCTAGCAACTCGCATGGTGCCTGGCCCTTCCTGAGGCCACCAGAGCGGGTCCCTGAGGTCCCCGTCGTAACTCGAGAAAACCTGCCGCAACTCGAGAATATCGAGGAGGTTCTCCCCTGCAGGCGAGATGAAGCCCATTTCCGCAGAGGCTTCTCGGGGCTAATCACACCTCACCTCTGGATCGTCGAAAGGGTCCTTCACACCCTTGGTGCAACACAAGAAGTTCCCCAACATACCCGTCTCCACTCGAGAGGAAACACGAGGGTCCCGCCCATATCCAGAGGAGCCCCGTTTCCGCCTCGTAGCTCGAGGTGAGGGATCCTTTCCCTGCTTCGTTGGGAAAAAATTCCCGGCGTTCCCGTCGCATCTCAGGAGGAGGCCCTCTCAACAGGAACGGCGAGAGGAACTCCAAGGTCGTGCCACCATTCCAAGAGTCCCCCAGGTGTCTCAGTCCATTCCAGAGAAACCTCTTTTCCCTTCACCGGCTCGTCTTTCACGCAGAGGATCGACTCACACCAAGGTGGCACTTGGCACAGAACTGTGGGAAAGCCTCGTGGGAAAGCCTCGAGGGAAAGCCTCGAGGGATAGCCACAGATCCCTTGATCCACGTGACAGGAAGCCTGACCCTACGGCTGCAGCTCGGGAGGGAAGCGCACGTGCATGCCCCCACTCGAGACGAGGCCTGACTCCCCTGAGGAGACTCAGACGCACCCCAAGATAGATGTCAACACTGGAGAGGAATCCTCAGGTTCCGGCCCCGACTCCACACAAGGTCTTAGGCCCCGGCATCGACGGGACAGGAATCCCGAGATGGCCCCTAGCAACTCGCATGGGGTCTGGCCCTTCCTGAGGCCACCAGAGCGGGACCCTGAGGTCCCCGTCGTCACTCGAGAAGACCTGCCGCAATTCGAGAATATCCAGGAGGTTCTCCCCTGCAGGCGAGATGAGGCCCATTTCCGCAGAGGCTTCCCGGGGCTAATCACACCTCACCTCTGGAACTTCGAAAGGGTCCTTCACACCATTGGTGCAACTCAAGAAGTTCCCCGACATACCCGTCTCCACTCGAGAGGAAACACGAGGGTCCCACCCACATCCAGAGGAGCCCCGTTTCCGCCTCGTAGCTCGAGGTGAGGGATCCTTTCCCTGCTTCGTCGGGAAAGAATTCCCGGCGTTCCCGTCGCATCTCAAGAGGAGGCCCTCTCAACAGGAACGGCGAGAGGAACTCCAGGGTCGTGCCACCGTTCCAAAAGTCCCCCAGATATCTCAGTCCATTCCAGAGAAACCTCTTTTCCCTTCACCGGCTCGTCTTTCACGCAGAGGATCGACTCACACCAAGGTGGCACTTGGCTCAGCCCTGTGGGAAAGCCTCGTGGGAAAGCCTCGAGGGAAAGCCTCGAGGGAAAGCCACAGATCCCTTGATCCACGTGACAGGAAGCCTGACCCTACTGCTGCAGCTCGGGAAGGAAGCCCACGTGCAGGCCCCACTCGAGACGAGGCCTGACTCCCCTGGGGAGACTCAGAGGCACCCCAAGATCCATGTCAACACTGGAGAGGAATGCTCAGGTTCCGGGCCCGACTCCACACAAGGTCTTACGCCCCGGCATCGACGGGAGAGGAATCCCGAGATGGGCCCTAGCAACTCGCAAGGTGCCTGGCCCTTACTGAGGCCACCAGAGCGGGTCCCTGAGGTCCCCGTCGTAACTCGAGAAAACCTGCCGCAACTCGAGAATATCGAGGAGGTTCTCCCCTGCAGGCGAGATGAGGCCCATTTCCGCAGAGGCTTCTCGGGGCTAATCACACCTCACCTCTGGAACGTCGAAAGGGACCTTCACACCCTTGGTGCAACACAAGAAGTTCCCCAACATACCCGTCTCCACTCGAGAGGAAACACGAGGGTCCCGCCCATATCCAGAGGAGCCCCGTTTCCGCCTCGTAGCTCGAGGTGAGGGATCCTTTCCCTGCTTCGTTGGGAAAATATTCCCGGCGTTCCCGTCGCAACTCAGGAGGAGGCCCTCTCAACAGGAACGGCGAGAGGAACTCCAAGGTCGTGCCACCATTCCAAGAGTCCCCCAGGTGTCTCACTCCATTCAAGAGAAACCTCTTTTCCCTTCACCGGCTCGTCTTTCACGCAGAGGATCGACTCACACCAAGGTGGCACTTGGCACAGAACTGTGGGAAAGCCTCGTGGGAAAGCCTCGAGGGAAAGCCTCGAGGGAAAGACACAGATCCCTTGATCCACGTGACAGGAAGCCTGACCCTACGGCTGCAGCTCGGGAGGGAAGCGCACGTGCATGCCCCCACTCGAGACGAGGCCTGACTCCCCTGAGGAGACTCAGACGCACCCCAAGATAGATGTCAACACTGGAGAGGAATCCTCAGGTTCCGGCCCGGACTCCACACAAGGTCTCAGGCCCCGGCATCGACGGGAGAGGAATCCCGAGATGGCCCCTAGCAACTCGCATGGGGTCTGGCCCTTCCTGAGGCCACCAGAGCGGGTCCCTGAGGTCCCCGTCGTAACTCGAGAAAACCTGCCGCAACTCGAGAATATCGAGGAGGTTCTCCCCTGCAGGCGAAATGAGGCCCATTTCCGCAGAGGCTTCTCGGGGCTAATCACACCTCACCTCTGGAACGTCGAAAGGGTCCTTCACACCCTTGGTGCAACACAAGAAGTTCCCCGACATACCCGTCTCCACTCGAGAGGAAACACGAGGGTCCCGCCCACATCCAGAGGAGCCCCGTTTCCGCCGCATAGCTCGAGGTGAGGGATCCTTTCCCTGCTTCGTCGGAAAAGAATTCCCGGCGTTCCCGTCGCATCTAAAGAGGAGGCCCTATCAACAGGAATGGCGAGAGGAACTCCAGGGTCGTGCCACCATTCCAAAAGTCCCCCAGATATCTCAGTCCATTCCAGAGAAACCTCTTTTCCCTTCATCGGATCGTCTTTCACGCCGAGGATCGACTCACAACAAGGTGGCACTTGGCACAGCCCTGTGGGAAAGCCTCGTGGGAAAGCCTCGAGGGAAAGCCTCGAGGGAAAGCCACAGATCCCTTGATCCACGTGACAGGAAGCCTGACCCTACTGCTGCAGCTCGGGAAGGAAGCCCAAGTGCAGGCCCCACTCGAGACGAGGCCTGACTCCCCTGGGGAGACTCAGAGGCACCCCAAGATCCATGTCAACACTGTAGAGGAATGCTCAGGTACCGGCCCCGACTCCACACAAGGTCTTAGGCCCCGGCATCGACGGGAGAGGAATCCCGAGATGGGCCCTAGCAACTCGCATGGTGCCTGGCCCTTCCTGAGGCCACCAGAGCGGGTCCCTGAGGTCCCCGTCGTAACTCGAGAAAACCTGCCGCAACTCGAGAATATCGAGGAGGTTCTCCCCTGCAGGCGAGATGAAGCCCATTTCCGCAGAGGCTTCTCGGGGCTAATCACACCTCACCTCTGGAACGTCGAAAGGGTCCTTCACACCCTTGGTGCAACACAAGAAGTTCCCCAACATACCCGTCTCCACTCGAGAGGAAACACGAGGGTCCCGCCCATATCCAGAGGAGCCCAGTTTCTGCCTCGTAGCTCGAGGTGAGGGATCCTTTCCCTGCTTCGTTGGGAAAAAATTCCCGGCGTTCCCGTCGCATCTCAGGAGGAGGCCCTCTCAACAGGAACGGCGAGAGGAACTCCAAGGTCGTGCCACCATTCCAAGAGTCCCCCAGGTGTCTCAGTCCATTCCAGAGAAACCTCTTTTCCCTTCACCGGCTCGTCTTTCACGCAGAGGATCGACTCACACCAAGGTGGCACTTGGCACAGAACTGTGGGAAAGCCTCGTGGGAAAGCCTCGAGGGAATGCCTCGAGGGATAGCCACAGATCCCTTGATCCACGTGACAGGAAGCCTGACCCTACGGCTGCAGCTCGGGAGGGAAGCGCACGTGCATGCCCCCACTCGAGACGAGGCCTGACTCCCCTGAGGAGACTCAGACGCACCCCAAGATAGATGTCAACACTGGAGAGGAATCCTCAGGTTCCGGCCCCGACTCCACACAAGGTCTTAGGCCCCGGCATCGACGGGACAGGAATCCCGAGATGGCCCCTAGCAACTCGCATGGGGTCTGGCCCTTCCTGAGGCCACCAGAGCGGGACCCTGAGGTCCCCGTCGTCACTCGAGAAGACCTGCCGCAACTCGAGAATATCCAGGAGGTTCTCCCCTGCAGGCGAGATGAGGCCCATTTCCGCAGAGGCTTCCCGGGGCTAATCACACCTCACCTCTGGAACTTCGAAAGGGTCCTTCACACCATTGGTGCAACTCAAGAAGTTCCCCGACATACCCGTCTCCACTCGAGAGGAAACACGAGGGTCTCACCCACATCCAGAGGAGCCCCGTTTCCGCCTCGTAGCTCGAGGTGAGGGATCCTTTCCCTGCTTCGTCGGGAAAGAATTCCCGGGGTTCCCGTCGCATCTCAAGAGGAGGCCCTCTCAACAGGAATGGCGAGAGGAACTCCAGGGTCGTGACACCGTTCCAAAAGTCCCCCAGATATCTCAGTCCATTCCAGAGAAACCTCTTTTCCCTTCACCGGCTCGTCTTTCACGCAGAGGATCGACTCACACCAAGGTGGCACTTGGCTCAGCCCTGTGGGAAAGCCTCGTGGGAAAGCCTCGAGGGAAAGCCTCGAGGGAAAGCCACAGATCCCTTGATCCACGTGACAGGAAGCCTGACCCTACTGCTGCAGCTCGGGAAGGAAGCCCACGTGCAGGCCCCACTCGAGACGAGGCCTGACTCCCCTGGGGAGACTCAGAGGCACCCCAAGATCCATGTCAACACTGGAGAGGAATGCTCAGGTTCCGGGCCCGACTCCACACAAGGTCTTAGGCCCCGGCATCGACGGGAGAGGAATCCCGAGATGGGCCCTAGCAACTCGCATGGTGCCTGGCCCTTACTGAGGCCACCAGAGCGGGTCCCTGAGGTCCCCGTCGTAACTCGAGAAAACCTGCCGCAACTCGAGAATATCGAGGAGGTTCTCCCCTGCAGGCGAGATGAGGCCCATTTCCGCAGAGGCTTCTCGGGGCTAATCACACCTCACCTCTGGAACGTCGAAAGGGTCCTTCACACCCTTGGTGCAACACAAGAAGTTCCCCAACATACCCGTCTCCACTCGAGAGGAAACACGAGGGTCCCGCCCATATCCAGAGGAGCCCCGTTTCCGCCTCGTAGCTCGAGGTGAGGGATCCTTTCCCTGCTTCGTTGGGAAAAAATTCCCGGCGTTCCCGTCGCATCTCAGGAGGAGGCCCTCTCAACAGGAACGGCGAGAGGAACTCCAAGGTCGTGCCACCATTCCAAGAGTCCCCCAGGTGTCTCAGTCCATTCCAGAGAAACCTCTTTTCCCTTCACCGGCTCGTCTTTCACGCAGAGGATCAACTCACACCAAGGTGGCACTTGGCACAGAACTGTGGGAAAGCCCCGTGGGAAAGCCTCGAGGGAAAGCCTCGAGGGATAGGCACAGATCCCTTGATCCACGTGACAGGAAGCCTGACCCTACGGCTGAAGCTCGGGAGGGAAGCGCACGTGCATGCCCCCACTCGAGACGAGGCCTGACTCCCCTGAGGAGACTCAGACGCACCCCAAGATAGATGTCAACACTGGAGAGGAATCCTCAGGTTCCGGCCCCGACTCCACACAAGGTCTTAGGCCCCGGCATCGACGGGAGAGGAATCCCGAGATGGCCCCTAGCAACTCGCATGGGGTCTGGCCCTTCCTGAGGCCACCAGAGCGGGACCCTGAGGTCCCCGTCGTCACTCGAGAAGACCTGCCGCAACTCGAGAATATCCAGGAGGTTCTCCCCTGCAGGCGAGATGAGGCCCATTTCCGCAGAGGCTTCCCAGGGCTAATCACACCTCACCTCTGGAACTTCGCAAGGGTCCTTCACACCCTTGGTGCAACTCAAGAAGTTCCCCGACATACCCGTCTCCACTCGAGAGGAAACACGAGGGTCCCGCCCATATCCAGAGGAGCCCCGTTTCCGCCTCGTAGCTCGAGGTGAGGGATCCTTTCCCTGCTTCGTTGGGAAAAAATTCCCGGCGTTCCCATCGCATCTCAGGAGGAGGCCCTCTCAACAGGAACGGCGAGAGGAACTCCAAGGTCGTGCCACCATTCCAAGAGTCCCCCAGGTGTCTCAGTCCATTCCAGAGAAACCTCTTTTCCCTTCACCGGCTCGTCTTTCACGCAGAGGATCGACTCACACCAAGGTGGCACTTGGCACAGAACTGTGGGAAAGCCTCGTGGGAAAGCCTCGAGGGAAAGCCTCGAGGGATAGCCACAGATCCCTTGATCCACGTGACAGGAAGCCTGACCCTACGGCTGCAGCTCGGGAGGGAAGCGCACGTGCATGCCCCCACTCGAGACGAGGCCTGACTCCCCTGAGGAGACTCAGACGCACCCCAAGATAGATGTCAACACTGGAGAGGAATCCTCAGGTTCCGGCCCCGACTCCACACAAGGTCTTAGGCCCCGGCATCGACGGGAGAGGAATCCCGAGGTGGGCCCTAGCAACTCGCATGGTACCTGGCCCTTCCTGAGGCCACCAGAGCGGGTCCCTGAGGTCCCCGTCGTAACTCGAGAAAACCTGCTGCAACTCGAGAATATCGAGGAGGTTCTCCCCTGCAGGCGAGATGAGGCCCATTTCCGCAGAGGCTTCTCGGGGCTAATCACACCTCACCTCTGGAACGTCGAAAGGGTCCTTCACACCCTTGGTGCAACACAAGAAGTTCCCCGACATACCCGTCTCCACTCGAGAGGAAACACGAGGGTCCCGCCCACATCCAGAGGAGCCCCGTTTCCGCCTGGTAGCTCGAGGTGAGGGATCCTTTCCCTGCTTCGTCGGAAAAGAATTCCCGGCGTTCCCGTCGCATCTCAGGAGGCGGCCCTCTCAACAGGAACAGCGAGAGGAACTCCACGGTCGTGCCACCATTCCAAGAGTCCCCCAGATGTCTCAGTCCATTCCAGAGGAACCTCTTTTCCCTTCACCGGCTCGGCTTTCACGCCGAGGATCGACTCTCACCAAGGTGGCACTTGGCACAGCCCTGTGGGAAAGCCTCGTGGGAAAGCCTCGAGGGAAAGCCTCGAGGGAAAGCCACAGATCGCTTGATCCACGTGACAGGAAGCGTGACCCTACTGCTGCAGCACGGGAGGGAAGCGCACGTGCATGCCCCCACTCGAAACGAGGCCTGACTAACCTTGGGAGACTCAGAGGCACCCCAAGATCCATGTCAACACTGGAGAGGTATCATCAGGTTCCGGCCCCGACTCCACACAAGGTCTTAGGCCCCGGCATCGATGGGAGAGGAATCCCGAGATGGCCCCTAGGAACTCGCATGGGGTCTGGCCCTTCCTGAGGCCACCAGAGCGGGTCCCTGAGGTCCCCGTCGTAACTCGAGAAGACCTGCCGCAACTCGAGAAAATCACGGAGGTTCTCCCCTCCAGGCGAGAGGAGGCCCATTTCTGCCCAGGCTTCTCCGGGCTAATCACACCTCACCTCTGGAACGTCGAAAGTGTCCTTCACACCCTTGGTACAACTCAAGAAGTACCCCGACATACCCGTCTCCACTCGAGAGGAAACACGAGGGTCCCACACACATCCAGAGGAGCCCCGTTTCCGCTCGTAGCTCGAGGTGAGGGATCCTTTCCCTGCTCGTCGGGAAAGAATTCCCGGCGTTCCCGTCGCATCTCAAGAGGAGGCCCTCTCAACAGGAACGGCGAGAGGAACTCCAGGGTCGTGCCACCATTCCAAAAGTCCCCCAGATGTCTCAGTCCATTCCAGAGAAACCTCTTTTCCCTTCACCGGCTCGTCTTTCACGCCGAGGTTCGACTCACACCAAGGTGGCACTTGGCACAGCCCTGTGGGAAAGCCTCGAGGGAAAGCCTCGAGGGAAAGCCACAGATCCCTTGATCTACGTAACAGGAAGCCTGACCCTACTGCTGCAGCTCGGGAGGGAAGCGCACGTGCATGCCCCCACTCGAAACGAGGCCTGACTCCCCTGGGGAGACTCAGAGGCACCCCAAGATCCATGTCAACACTGGAGAGGAATCCTCAGGTTCCGGCCCCGACTCCACACAAGGTCTTAGGCCCCGGCATCGATGGGAGAGGAATCCCGAGATGGTCCCTAGCAACTCGCATGGGGTCTGGCCCTTCCTGAAGCCACCAGAGCGGGACCCTGAGGTCCCCGTCGAAACTCGAGAAGACCTGCCGCAACTCGAGAATATCGAGGAGGTTCTCCCCTGCAGGCGAGATGAGGCCCATTTCCACAGAGGCTTCTCGGGGCTAATCACACCTCACCTCTGGAATGTCAACAGGGTCCTTCACAGCCTTGGTGCAACTCAAGAAGTTCCCCGACATACCCGTCTCCACTCGAGAGGAAACACGAGGGTCCCGCCCACATCCAGAGGAGCCCCGTTTCCGCCTCGTAGCTCGAGGTGAGGGATCCTTTCCCTGCTTCGTCGGAAAAGAATTCCCGGCGTTCCCGTCGCATCTCAAGAGGAGGCCCTCTCAACAGGATCGGCGAGAGGAACTCCAGGGACGTGCCACCATTCCAAAAGTCCCCCAGATGTCTCAGTCCTTTCCAGAGAAACCTCTTTTCCCTTCACCGGCTCGTCTTTCATGCCGAGGATCGACTCACACCAAGGTGGCACTTGGCACAG
Source organism: Budorcas taxicolor (assembly GCF_023091745.1). Taxonomy (NCBI): domain Eukaryota; kingdom Metazoa; phylum Chordata; class Mammalia; order Artiodactyla; family Bovidae; genus Budorcas; species Budorcas taxicolor. The sequence continues at coordinate 47,602 of NW_026291905.1, read as the reverse complement.
CCCTGTGGGAAAGCCTCGTGGGAAAGCCTCGAGGGAAAGCCTCGAGGGAAAGCCACAGATCCCTTGATCCACGTGACAGGAAGCCTGACCCTACTGCTGCAGCTCGGGAAGGAAGCCCACGTGCAGGCCCCACTCGAGACGAGGCCTGACTCCCCTGGGGAGACTCAGAGGCACCCCAAGATCCATGTCAACACTGGAGAGGAATGCTCAGGTTCCAGCCCCGACTCCACACAAGGTCTTAGGCCCCGGCATCGACGGGAGAGGAATCCCGAGATGGGCCCTAGCAACTCGCATGGGGTCTGGCCCTTCCTGAGGCCACCAGAGCGGGTCCCTGAGGTCCCCGTCGTAACTCGAGAAGACCTGCCGCAACTCGAGAAAATCCAGGATGTTCTCACCTCCAGGCGAGAGGAGGCCCATTTCTGCCCAGGCTTCTCCGGGCTAATCACACCTCACCTCTGGAACGTCGAAAGGGTCCTTCACACCCTTGGTGCAACACAAGAAGTTCCCCGACATACCCGTCTCCACTCGAGAGGAAACACGAGGGTCCCGCCCACATCCAGAGGACCCCCGTTTCCGCCTCGTAGCTCGAGGTGAGGGATCCTTTCCCTGCTTCGTCGGGAAAGAATTCCCGGCGTTCCCGTCGCATCTCAAGAGGAGGCCCTCTCAACAGGAACGGCGAGAGGAACTCCAGGGTCGTTCCACCATTCCAAAAGTCCCCCAGATGTCTCAGTCCATTCCAGAGAAACCTCTTTTCCCTTCACCGGCTCGTCTTTCACGCCGAGGATCGACTCACACCAAGGTGTCACTTGGCACAGCCCTGTGGGAAAGCCTCGTGGGAAAGCCTCGAGGGAAAGCCTCGAGGGAAAGCCACAGATCCCTTGATCCACGTGACAGGAAGCCTGACCCTACTGCTGCAGCTCTGGAAGGAAGCCCACGTGCATGCCCCCACTCGAGACGAGGCCTGACTCCCCTGGGGAGACTCAGAGGCACCCCAAGATCCATGTCAACACTAGAGAGGAATCCTCAGGTTCCGGCCCAGACTCCACACAAGGTCTTAGGCCCCGGCATCGATGGGAGAGGAATCCCGAGATGGGCCCTAGCAACTCGCATGGTGCCTGGCCCTTCCTGAGGCCACCAGAGCGGGTCCCTGAGGTCCCCGTCGTAACTCGAGAAAACCTGCCGCAACTCGAGAATATCGAGGAGGTTCTCAACTGCAGGCGAGATGAGGCCCATTTCCGCAGAGGCTTCTCGGGGCTAATCACACCTCACCTCTGGAACGTCGAAAGGGTCCTTCACACCCTTGGTGCAACACAAGAAGTTCCCGACATACCCGTCTCCACTCGAGAGGAAACACGAGGGTCCCGCCCACATGCAGAGGAGCCCGTTTCCGCCTCGTAGCTCGAGGTGAGGGATCCTTTCCCAGCTTCGTCGGAAAAGAATTCCCGGCGTTCCCGTCGCATCTCAGGAGGAGGCCCTCTCAACACAACGGCGAGAGGAACTCCAAGGTCGTGCCACCATTCCAAGAGTCCCCCAGATGTCTCAGTCCATTCCAGAGGAAACTCTTTTCCCTTCACCGGCTCGTCTTTCACGACGAGGATCGACTCTCACCAAGGTGGCACTTGGCACAACCCTGTGGGAAAGCCTCGTGGGAAAGCCTCGAGGGAAAGCCTCGAGGGATAGCCACAGATCCCTTGATCCACGTGACAGGAAGCCTGACCCTACTGCTGCAGCTCGGGAGGGAAGCGCACGTGCATGCCCCCACTCGAGACGAGGCCTGACTCCCCTGAGGAGACTCAGACACACCCCAAGATAGATGTCAACACTGGAGAGGAATGCTCAGGTTCCGGCCCCGACTCCACACAAGGTCTCAGGCCCCGGCATCGACGGGAGAGGAATCCCGAGATGGCCCCTAGCAACTCGCATGGGGTCTGGCCCTTCCTGAGGCCACCAGAGCGGGTCCCTGAGGTCCCCGTCGTAACTCGAGAAAACCTGCCGCAACTCGAGAATATCGAGGAGGTTCTCCCCTGCAGGCGAGATGAGGCCCATTTCCGCAGAGGCTTCTCGGGGCTAATCACACCTCACCTCTGGAACGTCGAAAGGGTCCTTCACACCCTTGGTGCAACACAAGAAGTTCCCCGATATACCCGTCTCCACTCGAGAGGAAACACGAGGGTCCCGCCCACATCCAAAGGAGCCCCGTTTCCGCCGCATAGCTCGAGGTGAGGGATCCTTTCCCTGCTTCGTCGGAAAAGAATTCCCGGCGTTCCCGTCGCATCTCAAGAGGAGGCCCTATCAACAGGAATGGCGAGAGGAACTCCAGGGTCGTGCCACCATTCCAAAAGTCCCCCAGATATCTCAGTCCATTCCAGAGAAACCTCTTTTCCCTTCATCGGATCGTCTTTCACGCCGAGGATCGACTCACAACAAGGTGGCACTTGGCACAGCCCTGTGGGAAAGCCTCGTGGGAAAGCCTCGAGGGAAAGCCTCGAGGGAAAGCCACAGATCCCTTGATCCACGTGACAGGAAGCCTGACCCTACTGCTGCAGCTCGGGAAGGAAGCCCACGTGCAGGCCCCACTCGAGACGAGGCCTGACTCCCCTGGGGAAACTCAGAGGCACCCCAAGATCCATGTCAACACTGGAGAGGAATGCTCAGGTACCGGCCCCGACTCCACACAAGGTCTTAGGCCCCGGCATCGACGGGAGAGGAATCCCGAGATGGGCCCTAGCAACTCGCATGGTGCCTGGCCCTTCCTGAGGCCACCAGAGCGGGTCCCTGAGGTCCCCGTCGTAACTCGAGAAAACCTGCCGCAACTCGAGAATATCGAGGAGGTTCTCCCCTGCAGGCTAGATGAGGCCCATTTCCGCAGAGGCTTCTCGGGGCTAATCACACCTCACCTCTGGAACGTCGAAAGGGTCCTTCACACCCTTGGTGCAACACAAGAAGTTCCCCAACATACCCGTCTCCACTCGAGAGGAAACACGAGGGTCCCGCCCATATCCAGAGGAGCCCCGTTTCCGCCTCGTAGCTCGAGGTGAGGGATCCTTTCCCTGCTTCGTTGGGAAAAAATTCCCGGCGTTCCCGTCGCATCTCAGGAGGAGGCCCTCTCAACAGGAACGGCGAGAGGAACTCCAAGGTCGTGCCACCATTCCAAGAGTCCCCCAGGTGTCTCAGTCCATTCCAGAGAAACCTCTTTTCCCTTCACCGGCTCGTCTTTCACGCAGAGGATCGACTCACACCAAGGTGGCACTTGGCACAGAACTGTGGGAAAGCCTCGTGGGAAAGCCTCGAGGGAAAGCCTCGAGGGATAGCCACAGATCCCTTGATCCACGTGACAGGAAGCCTGACCCTACGGCTGCAGCTCGGGAGGGAAGCGCACGTGCATGCCCCCACTCGAGACGAGGCCTGACTCCCCTGAGGAGACTCAGACGCACCCCAAGATAGATGTCAACACTGGAGAGGAATCCTCAGGTTCCGGCCCCGACTCCACACAAGGTCTTAGGTCCCGGCATCGACGGGACAGGAATCCCGAGATGGCCCCTAGCAACTCGCATGGGGTCTGGCCCTTCCTGAGGCCACCAGAGCGGGACCCTGAGGTCCCCGTCGTCACTCGAGAAGACCTGCCGCAACTCGAGAATATCCAGGAGGTTCTCCCCTGCAGGCGAGATGAGGCCCATTTCCGCAGAGGCTTCCCGGGGCTAATCACACCTCACCTCTGGAACTTCGAAAGGGTCCTTCACACCATTGGTGCAACTCAAGAAGTTCCCCGACATACCCGTCTCCACTCGAGAGGAAACACGAGGGTCCCACCCACATCCAGAGGAGCCCCGTTTCCGCCTCGTAGCTCGAGGTGAGGGATCCTTTCCCTGCTTCGTCGGGAAAGAATTCCCGGCGTTCCCGTCGCATCTCAAGAGGAGGCCCTCTCAACAGGAACGGCGAGAGGAACTCCAGGGTCGTGCCACCGTTCCAAAAGTCCCCCAGATATCTCAGTCCATTCCAGAGAAACCTCTTTTCCCTTCACCGGCTAGTCTTTCACGCAGAGGATCGACTCACACCAAGGTGGCACTTGGCTCAGCCCTGTGGGAAAGCCTCGTGGGAAAGCCTCGAGGGAAAGCCTCGAGGGAAAGCCACAGATCCCTTGATCCACGTGACAGGAAGCCTGACCCTACTGCTGCAGCTCGGGAAGGAAGCCCACGTGCAGGCCCCACTCGAGACGAGGCCTGACTCCCCTGGGGAGACTCAGAGGCACCCCAAGATCCATGTCAACACTGGAGAGGAATGCTCAGGTTCCGGGCCCGACTCCACACAAGGTCTTAGGCCCCGGCATCGACGGGAGAGGAATCCCGAGATGGGCCCTAGCAACTCGCATGGTGCCTGGCCCTTCCTGAGGCCACCAGAGCGGGTCCCTGAGGTCCCCGTCGTAACTCGAGAAAACCTGCCGCAACTCGAGAATATCGAGGAGGTTCTCCCCTGCAGGCGAGATGAGGCCCATTTCCGCAGAGGCTTCTCGGGGCTAATCACACCTCACCTCTGGAACGTCGAAAGGGTCCTTCACACCCTTGGTGCAACACAAGAAGTTCCCCAACATACCCGTCTCCACTCGAGAGGAAACACGAGGGTCCCGCCCATATCCAGAGGAGCCCCGTTTCCGCCTCGTAGCTCGAGGTGAGGGATCCTTTCCCTGCTTCGTTGGGAAAAAATTCCCGGCGTTCCCGTCGCATCTCAGGAGGAGGCCCTCTCAACAGGAACGGCGAGAGGAACTCCAAGGTCGTGCCACCTTTCCAAGAGTCCCCCAGGTGTCTCAGTCCATTCCAGAGAAACCTCTTTTCCCTTCACCGGCTCGTCTTTCACGCAGAGGATCAACTCACACCAAGGTGGCACTTGGCACAGAACTGTGGGAAAGCCCCGTGGGAAAGCCTCGAGGGAAAGCCTCGAGGGATAGGCACAGATCCCTTGATCCACGTGACGGGAAGCCTGACCCTACGGCTGAAGCTCGGGAGGGAAGCGCACGTGCATGCCCCCACTCGAGACGAGGCCTGACTCCCCTGAGGAGACTCAGACGCACCCCAAGATAGATGTCAACACTGGAGAGGAATCCTCAGGTTCCGGCCCCGACTCCACACAAGGTCTTAGGCCCCGGCATCGACGGGAGAGGAATCCCGAGATGGCCCCTAGCAACTCGCATGGGGTCTGGCCCTTCCTGAGGCCACCAGAGCGGGACCCTGAGGTCCCCGTCGTCACTCGAGAAGACCTGCCGCAACTCGAGAATATCCAGGAGGTTCTCCCCTGCAGGCGAGATGAGGCCCATTTCCGCAGAGGCTTCTCGGGGCTAATCACACCTCACCTCTGGAACGTCGAAAGGGACCTTCACACCCTTGGTGCAACACAAGAAGTTCCCCAACATACCCGTCTCCACTCGAGAGGAAACACGAGGGTCCCGCCCATATCCAGAGGAGCCCCGTTTCCGCCTCGTAGCTCGAGGTGAGGGATCCTTTCCCTGCTTCGTTGGGAAAAAATTCCCGGCGTTCCCGTCGCATCTCAGGAGGAGGCCCTCTCAACAGGAACGGCGAGAGGAACTCCAAGGTCGTGCCACCATTCCAAGAGTCCCCCAGGTGTCTCAGTCCATTCCAGAGAAACCTCTTTTCCCTTCACCGGCTCGTCTTTCACGCAGAGGATCGACTCACACCAAGGTGGCACTTGGCACAGAACTGTGGGAAAGCCTCGTGGGAAAGCCTCGCTGGAAAGCCTCGAGGGATAGCCACAGATCCCTTGATCCACGTGACAGGAAGCCTGACCCTACGGCTGCAGCTCGGGAGGGAAGCGCACGTGCATGCCCCCACTCGAGACGAGGCCTGACTCCCCTGAGGAGACTCAGACGCACCCCAAGATAGATGTCAACACTGGAGAGGAATCCTCAGGTTCCGGCCCCGACTCCACACAAGGTCTCAGGCCCCGGCATCGACGGGAGAGGAATCCCGAGATGGCCCCTAGCAACTCGCATGGGGTCTGGCCCTTCCTGAGGCCACCAGAGCGGGTCCCTGAGGTCCCCGTCGTAACTCGAGAAAACCTGCCGCAACTCGAGAATATCGAGGAGGTTCTCCCCTGCAGGCGAGATGAGGCCCATTTCCGCAGAGGCTTCTCGGGGCTAATCACACCTCACCTCTGGAACGTCGAAAGGGTCCTTCACACCCTTGGTGCAACACAAGAAGTTCCCCGACATACCCGTCTCCACTCGAGAGGAAACACGAGGGTCCCGCCCACATCCAGAGGAGCCCCGTTTCCGCCGCATAGCTCGAGGTGAGGGATCCTTTCCCTGCTTCGTCGGAAAAGAATTCCCGGCGTTCCCGTCGCATCTCAAGAGGAGGCCCTATCAACAGGAATGGCGAGAGGAACTCCAGGGTCGTGCCACCATTCCAAAAGTCCCCCAGATATCTCAGTCCATTCCAGAGAAACCTCTTTTCCCTTCATCGGATCGTCTTTCACGCCGACGATCGACTCACAACAAGGTGGCACTTGGCACAGCCCTGTGGGAAAGCCTCGTGGGAAAGCCTCTAGGGAAAGCCTCGAGGGAAAGCCACAGATCCCTTGATCCACGTGACAGGAAGCCTGACCCTACTGCTGCAGCTCGGGAAGGAAGCCCACGTGCAGGCCCCACTCGAGACGAGGCCTGACTCCCCTGGGGAGACTCAGAGGCACCCCAAGATCCATGTCAACACTGTAGAGGAATGCTCAGGTACCGGCCCCGACTCCACACAAGGTCTTAGGCCCCGGTATCGACGGGAGAGGAATCCCGAGATGGGCCCTAGCAACTCGCATGGTGCCTGGCCCTTCCTGAGGCCACCAGAGCGGGTCCCTGAGGTCCCCGTCGTAACTCGAGAAAATTGCAGCAACTCGAGAATATCGAGGAGGTTCTCCCCTGCAGGCGAGATGAAGCCCATTTCCGCAGAGGCTTCTCGGGGCTAATCACACCTCACCTCTGGAACGTCGAAAGGGTCCTTCACACCCTTGGTGCAACACAAGAAGTTCCCCAACATACCCGTCTCCACTCGAGAGGAAACACGAGGGTCCCGCCCATATCCAGAGGAGCCCCGTTTCCGCCTCGTAGCTCGAGGTGAGGGATCCTTTCCCTGCTTCGTTGGGAAAAAATTCCCGGCGTTCCCGTCGCATCTCAGGAGGAGGCCCTCTCAACAGGAACGGCGAGAGGAACTCCAAGGTCGTGCCACCATTCCAAGAGTCCCCCAGGTGTCTCAGTCCATTCCAGAGAAACCTCTTTTCCCTTCACCGGCTCGTCTTTCACTCAGAGGATCGACTCACACCAAGGTGGCACTTGGCACAGAACTGTGGGAAAGCCTCGTGGGAAAGCCTCGAGGGAAAGCCTCGAGGGATAGCCACAGATCCCTTGATCCACGTGACAGGAAGCCTGACCCTACGGCTGCAGCTCGGGAGGGAAGCGCACGTGCATGCCCCCACTCGAGACGAGGCCTGACTCCCCTGAGGAGACTCAGACACACCCCAAGATAGATGTCAACACTGGAGAGGAATCCTCAGGTTCCGGCCCCGACTCCACACAAGGTCTCAGGCCCCGGCATCGACGGGAGAGGAATCCCGAGATGGCCCCTAGCAACTCGCATGGGGTCTGGCCCTTCCTGAGGCCACCAGAGCGGGTCCCTGAGGTCCCCGTCGTAACTCGAGAAAACCTGCCGCAACTCGAGAATATCGAGGAGGTTCTCCCCTGCAGGCGAGATGAGGCCCATTTCCGCAGAGGCTTCTCGGGGCTAATCACACCTCACCTCTGGAACGTCGAAAGGGTCCTTCACACCCTTGGTGCAACACAAGAAGTTCCCCGACATACCCGTCTCCACTCGAGAGGAAACACGAGGGTCCCGCCCACATCCAGAGGAGCCCCGTTTCCGCCTCGTAGCTCGAGGTGAGGGATCCTTTCCCTGCTTCGTTGGGAAAAAATTCCCGGCGTTCCCGTCGCATCTCAGGAGGAGGCCCTCTCAACAGGAACGGCGAGAGGAACTCCAAGGTCGTGCCACCATTCCAAGAGTCCCCCAGGTGTCTCAGTCCATTCCAGAGAAACCTCTTTTCCCTTCACCGGCTCGTCTTTCACTCAGAGGATCGACTCACACCAAGGTGGCACTTGGCACAGAACTGTGGGAAAGCCTCGTGGGAAAGCCTCGAGGGAAAGCCTCGAGGGATAGCCACAGATCCCTTGATCCACGTGACAGGAAGCCTGACCCTACGGCTGCAGCTCGGGAGGGAAGCGCACGTGCATGCCCCCACTCGAGACGAGGCCTGACTCCCCTGAGGAGACTCAGACACACCCCAAGATAGATGTCAACACTGGAGAGGAATCCTCAGGTTCCGGCCCCGACTCCACACAAGGTCTCAGGCCCCGGCATCGACGGGAGAGGAATCCCGAGATGGCCCCTAGCAACTCGCATGGGGTCTGGCCCTTCCTGAGGCCACCAGAGCGGGTCCCTGAGGTCCCCGTCGTAACTCGAGAAAACCTGCCGCAACTCGAGAATATCGAGGAGGTTCTCCCCTGCAGGCGAGATGAGGCCCATTTCCGCAGAGGCTTCTCGGGGCTAATCACACCTCACCTCTGGAACGTCGAAAGGGTCCTTCACACCCTTGGTGCAACACAAGAAGTTCCCCGACATACCCGTCTCCACTCGAGAGGAAACACGAGGGTCCCGCCCACATCCAGAGGAGCCCCGTTTCCGCCGCATAGCTCGAGGTGAGGGATCCTTTCCCTGCTTCGTCGGAAAAGAATTCCCGGCGTTCCCGTCGCATCTCAAGAGGAGGCCCTATCAACAGGAATGGCGAGAGGAACTCCAGGGTCGTGCCACCATTCCAAAAGTCCCCCAGATATCTCAGTCCATTCCAGAGAAACCTCTTTTCCCTTCATCGGATCGTCTTTCACGCCGAGGATCGACTCACAACAAGGTGGCACTTGGCACAGCCCTGTGGGAAAGCCTCGTGGGAAAGCCTCGAGGGAAAGCCTCGAGGGAAAGCCACAGATCCCTTGATCCACGTGACAGGAAGCCTGACCCTACTGCTGCAGCTCGGGAAGGAAGCCCACGTGCAGGCCCCACTCGAGACGAGGCCTGACTCCCCTGGGGAGACTCAGAGGCACCCCAAGATCCATGTCAACACTGTAGAGGAATGCTCAGGTACCGGCCCCGACTCCACACAAGGTCTTAGGCCCCGGTATCGACGGGACAGGGATCCCGAGATGGGCCCTAGCAACTCGCATGGTGCCTGGCCCTTCCTGAGGCCACCAGAGCGGGTCCCTGAGGTCCCCGTCGTAACTCGAGAAAACCTGCCGCAACTCGAGAATATCGAGGAGGTTCTCCCCTGCAGGCGAGATGAAGCCCATTTCCGCAGAGGCTTCTCGGGGCTAATCACACCTCACCTCTGGAACGTCGAAAGGGTCCTTCACACCCTTGGTGCAACACAAGAAGTTCCCCAACATACCCGTCTCCACTCGAGAGGAAACACGAGGGTCCCGCCCATATCCAGAGGAGCCCCGTTTCCGCCTCGTAGCTCGAGGTGAGGGATCCTTTCCCTGCTTCGTTGGGAAAAAATTCCCGGCGTTCCCGTCGCATCTCAGGAGGAGGCCCTCTCAACAGGAACGGCGAGAGGAACTCCAAGGTCGTGCCACCATTCCAAGAGTCCCCCAGGTGTCTCAGTCCATTCCAGAGAAACCTCTTTTCCCTTCACCGGCTCGTCTTTCACGCAGAGGATCGACTCACACCAAGGTGGCACTTGGCACAGAACTGTGGGAAAGCCTCGTGGGAAAGCCTCGAGGGAAAGCCTCGAGGGATAGCCACAGATCCCTTGATCCACGTGACAGGAAGCCTGACCCTACGGCTGCAGCTCGGGAGGGAAGCGCACGTGCATGCCCCCACTCCAGACGAGGCCTGACTCCCCTGAGGAGACTCAGACGCACCCCAAGATAGATGTCAACACTGGAGAGGAATCCTCAGGTTCCGGCCCCGACTCCACACAAGGTCTTAGGCCCCGGCATCGACGGGACAGGGATCCCGAGATGGCCCCTAGCAACTCGCATGGGGTCTGGCCCTTCCTGAGGCCACCAGAGCGGGACCCTGAGGTCCCCGTCGTCACTCGAGAAGACCTGCCGCAACTCGAGAATATCCAGGACGTTCTCCCCTGCAGGCGAGATGAGGCCCATTTCCGCAGAGGCTTCCCGGGGCTAATCACACCTCACCTCTGGAACTTCGAAAGGGTCCTTCACACCATTGGTGCAACTCAAGAAGTTCCCCGACATACCCGTCTCCACTCGAGAGGAAACACGAGGGTCCCACCCACATCCAGAGGAGCCCCGTTTCCGCCTCGTAGCTCGAGGTGAGGGATCCTTTCCCTGCTTCGTCGGGAAAGAATTCCCGGCGTTCCCGTCGCATCTCAAGAGGAGGCCCTCTCAACAGGAACGGCGAGAGGAACTCCAGGGTCGTGCCACCGTTCCAAAAGTCCCCCAGATATCTCAGTCCATTCCAGAGAAACCTCTTTTCCCTTCACCGGCTCGTCTTTCACGCAGAGGATCGACTCACACCAAGGTGGCACTTGGCTCAGCCCTGTGGGAAAGCCTCGTGGGAAAGCCTCGAGGGAAAGCCTCGAGGGAAAGCCACAGATCCCTTGATCCACGTGACAGGAAGCCTGACCCTACTGCTGCAGCTCGGGAAGGAAGCCCACGTGCAGGCCCCACTCGAGACGAGGCCTGACTCCCCTGGGGAGACTCAGAGGCACCCCAAGATCCATGTCAACACTGGAGAGGAATGCTCAGGTTCCGGGCCCGACTCCACACAAGGTCTTAGGCCCCGGCATCGACGGGAGAGGAATCCCGAGATGGGCCCTAGCAACTCGCATGGTGCCTGGCCCTTACTGAGGCCACCAGAGCGGGTCCCTGAGGTCCCCGTCGTAACTCGAGAAAACCTGCCGCAACTCGAGAATATCGAGGAGGTTCTCCCCTGCAGGCGAGATGAGGCCCATTTCCGCAGAGGCTTCTCGGGGCTAATCACACCTCACCTCTGGAACGTCGAAAGGGACCTTCACACCCTTGGTGCAACACAAGAAGTTCCCCAACATACCCGTCTCCACTCGAGAGGAAACACGAGGGTCCCGCCCATATCCAGAGGAGCCCCGTTTCTGCCTCGTAGCTCGAGGTGAGGGATCCTTTCCCTGCTTCGTTGGGAAAAAATTCCCGGCGTTCCCGTCGCATCTCAGGAGGAGGCCCTCTCAACAGGAACGGCGAGAGGAACTCCAAGGTCGTGCCACCATTCCAAGAGTCCCCCAGGTGTCTCAGTCCATTCCAGAGAAACCTCTTTTCCCTTCACCGGCTCGTCTTTCACGCAGAGGATCGACTCACACCAAGGTGGCACTTGGCACAGAACTGTGGGAAAGCCTCGTGGGAAAGCCTCGAGGGAAAGCCTCGAGGGATAGCCACAGATCCCTTGATCCACGTGACAGGAAGCCTGACCCTACGGCTGCAGCTCGGGAGGGAAGCGCACGTGCATGCCCCCACTCGAGACGAGGCCTGACTCCCCTGAGGAGACTCAGACGCACCCCAAGATAGATGTCAACACTGGAGAGGAATCCTCAGGTTCCGGCCCCGACTCCACACAAGGTCTCAGGCCCCGGCATCGACGGGAGAGGAATCCCGAGATGGCCCCTAGCAACTCGCATGGGGTCTGGCCCTTCCTGAGGCCACCAGAGCGGGTCCCTGAGGTCCCCGTCGTAACTCGAGAAAACCTGCCGCAACTCGAAAATATCGAGGAGGTTCTCCCCTGCAGGCGAGATGAGGCCCATTTCCGCAGAGGCTTCTCGGGGCTAATCACACCTCACCTCTGGAACGTCGAAAGGGTCCTTCACACCCTTGGTGCAACACAAGAAGTTCCCCGACATACCCGTCTCCACTCGAGAGGAAACACGAGGGTCCCGCCCACATCCAGAGGAGCCCCGTTTCCGCCGCATAGCTCGAGGTGAGGGATCCTTTCCCTGCTTCGTCGGAAAAGAATTCCCGGCGTTCCCGTCGCATCTCAAGAGGAGGCCCTATCAACAGGAATGGCGAGAGGAAATCCAGGGTCGTGCCACCATTCCAAAAGTCCCCCAGATATCTCAGTCCATTCCAGAGAAACCTCTTTTCCCTTCATCGGATCGTCTTTCACGCCGAGGATCGACTCACAACAAGGTGGCACTTGGCACAGCCCTGTGGGAAAGCCTCGTGGGAAAGCCTCTAGGGAAAGCCTCGAGGGAAAGCCACAGATCCCTTGATCCACGTGACAGGAAGCCTGACCCTACTGCTGCAGCTCGGGAAGGAAGCCCACGTGCAGGCCCCACTCGAGACGAGGCCTGACTCCCCTGGGGAGACTCAGAGGCACCCCAAGATCCATGTCAACACTGTAGAGGAATGCTCAGGTACCGGCCCCGACTCCACACAAGGTCTTAGGCCCCGGTATCGACGGGAGAGGAATCCCGAGATGGGCCCTAGCAACTCGCATGGTGCCTGGCCCTTCCTGAGGCCACCAGAGCGGGTCCCTGAGGTCCCCGTCGTAACTCGAGAAAACCTGCCGCAACTCGAGAATATCGAGGAGGTTCTCCCCTGCAGGCGAGATGAAGCCCTTTTCCGCAGAGGCTTCTCGGGGCTAATCACACCTCACCTCTGGAACGTCGAAAGGGTCCTTCACACCCTTGGTGCAACACAAGAAGTTCCCCAACATACCCGTCTCCACTCGAGAGGAAACACGAGGGTCCCGCCCATATCCAGAGGAGCCCCGTTTCCGCCTCGTAGCTCGAGGTGAGGGATCCTTTCCCTGCTTCGTTGGGAAAAAATTCCCGGCGTTCCCGTCGCATCTCAGGAGGAGGCCCTCTCAACAGGAACGGCGAGAGGAACTCCAAGGTCGTGCCACCATTCCAAGAGTCCCCCAGGTGTCTCAGTCCATTCCAGAGAAACCTCTTTTCCCTTCACCGGCTCGTCTTTCACGCAGAGGATCGACTCACACCAAGGTGGCACTTGGCACAGAACTGTGGGAAAGCCTCGTGGGAAAGCCTCGAGGGAAAGCCTCGAGGGATAGCCACAGATCCCTTGATCCACGTGACAGGAAGCCTGACCCTACGGCTGCAGCTCGGGAGGGAAGCGCACGTGCATGCCCCCACTCGAGACGAGGCCTGACTCCCCTGAGGAGACTCAGACGCACCCCAAGATAGATGTCAACACTGGAGAGGAATCCTCAGGTTCCGGCCCCGACTCCACACAAGGTCTTAGGCCCCGGCATCGACGGGACAGGAATCCCGAGATGGCCCCTAGCAACTCGCATGGGGTCTGGCCCTTCCTGAGGCCACCAGAGCGGGACCCTGAGGTCCCCGTCGTCACTCGAGAAGACCTGCCGCAACTCGAGAATATCCAGGAGGTTCTCCCCTGCAGGCGAGATGAGGCCCATTTCCGCAGAGGCTTCCCGGGGCTAATCACACCTCACCTCTGGAACTTCGAAAGGGTCCTTCACACCATTGGTGCAACTCAAGAAGTTCCCCGACATACCCGTCTCCACTCGAGAGGAAACACGAGGGTCCCACCCACATCCAGAGGAGCCCCGTTTCCGCCTCGTAGCTCGAGGTGAGGGATCCTTTCCCTGCTTCGTCGGGAAAGAATTCCCGGCGTTCCCGTCGCATCTCAAGAGGAGGCCCTCTCAACAGGAACGGCGAGAGGAACTCCAGGGTCGTGCCACCGTTCCAAAAGTCCCCCAGATATCTCAGTCCATTCCAGAGAAACCTCTTTTCCCTTCACCGGCTCGTCTTTCACGCAGAGGATCGACTCACACCAAGGTGGCACTTGGCTCAGCCCTGTGGGAAAGCCTCGTGGGAAAGCCTCGAGGGAAAGCCTCGAGGGAAAGCCACAGATCCCTTGATCCACGTGACAGGAAGCCTGACCCTACTGCTGCAGTTCGGGAAGGAAGCCCACGTGCAGGCCCCACTCGAGACGAGGCCTGACTCCCCTGGGGAGACTCAGAGGCACCCCAAGATCCATGTCAACACTGGAGAGGAATGCTCAGGTTCCGGGCCCGACTCCACACAAGGTCTTAGGCCCCGGCATCGACGGGAGAGGAATCCCGAGATGGGCCCTAGCAACTCGCATGGTGCCTGGCCCTTACTGAGGCCACCAGAGCGGGTCCCTGAGGTCCCCGTCGTAACTCGAGAAAACCTGCCGCAACTCGAGAATATCGAGGAGGTTCTCCCCTGCAGGCGAGATGAGGCCCATTTCCGCAGAGGCTTCTCGGGGCTAATCACACCTCACCTCTGGAACGTCGAAAGGGACCTTCACACCCTTGGTGCAACACAAGAAGTTCCCCAACATACCCGTCTCCACTCGAGAGGAAACACGAGGGTCCCGCCCATATCCAGAGGAGCCCCGTTTCTGCCTCGTAGCTCGAGGTGAGGGATCCTTTCCCTGCTTCGTTGGGAAAAAATTCCCGGCGTTCCCGTCGCATCTCAGGAGGAGGCCCTCTCAACAGGAACGGCGAGAGGAACTCCAAGGTCGTGCCACCATTCCAAGAGTCCCCCAGGTGTCTCAGTCCATTCCAGAGAAACCTCTTTTCCCTTCACCGGCTCGTCTTTCACGCAGAGGATCGACTCACACCAAGGTGGCACTTGGCACAGAACTGTGGGAAAGCCTCGTGGGAAAGCCTCGAGGGAAAGCCTCGAGGGATAGCCACAGATCCCTTGATCCACGTGACAGGAAGCCTGACCCTACGGCTGCAGCTCGGGAGGGAAGCGCACGTGCATGCCCCCACTCGAGACGAGGCCTGACTCCCCTGAGGAGACTCAGACGCACCCCAAGATAGATGTCAACACTGGAGAGGAATCCTCAGGTTCCGGCCCCGACTCCACACAAGGTCTCAGGCCCCGGCATCGACGGGAGAGGAATCCCGAGATGGCCCCTAGCAACTCGCATGGGGTCTGGCCCTTCCTGAGGCCACCAGAGCGGGTCCCTGAGGTCCCCGTCGTAACTCGAGAAAACCTGCCGCAACTCGAGAATATCGAGGAGGTTCTCCCCTGCAGGCGAGATGAGGCCCATTTCCGCAGAGGCTTCTCGGGGCTAATCACACCTCACCTCTGGAACGTCGAAAGGGTCCTTCACACCCTTGGTGCAACACAAGAAGTTCCCCGACATACCCGTCTCCACTCGAGAGGAAACACGAGGGTCCCGCCCACATCCAGAGGAGCCCCGTTTCCGCCGCATAGCTCGAGGTGAGGGATCCTTTCCCTGCTTCGTCGGAAAAGAATTCCCGGCGTTCCCGTCGCATCTCAAGAGGAGGCCCTATCAACAGGAATGGCGAGAGGAACTCCAGGGTCGTGCCACCATTCCAAAAGTCCCCCAGATATCTCAGTCCATTCCAGAGAAACCTCTTTTCCCTTCATCGGATCGTCTTTCACGCCGAGGATCGACTCACAACAAGGTGGCACTTGGCACAGCCCTGTGGGAAAGCCTCGTGGGAAAGCCTCGAGGGAAAGCCTCGAGGGAAAGCCACAGATCCCTTGATCCACGTGACAGGAAGCCTGACCCTACTGCTGCAGCTCGGGAAGGAAGCCCACGTGCAGACCCCACTCGAGACGAGGCCTGACTCCCCTGGGGAGACTCAGAGGCACCCCAAGATCCATGTCAACACTGGAGAGGAATGCTCAGGTTCCGGGCCCGACTCCACACAAGGTCTTAGGCCCCGGCATCGACGGGAGAGGAATCCCGAGATGGGCCCTAGCAACTCGCATGGTGCCTGGCCCTTACTGAGGCCACCAGAGCGGGTCCCTGAGGTCCCCGTCGTAACTCGAGAAAACCTGCCGCAACTCGAGAATATCGAGGAGGTTCTCCCCTGCAGGCGAGATGAGGCCCATTTCCGCAGAGGCTTCTCGGGGCTAATCACACCTCACCTCTGGAACGTCGAAAGGGACCTTCACACCCTTGGTGCAACACAAGAAGTTCCCCAACATACCCGTCTCCACTCGAGAGGAAACACGAGGGTCCCGCCCATATCCAGAGGAGCCCCGTTTCTGCCTCGTAGCTCGAGGTGAGGGATCCTTTCCCTGCTTCGTTGGGAAAAAATTCCCGGCGTTCCCGTCGCATCTCAGGAGGAGGCCCTCTCAACAGGAACGGCGAGAGGAACTCCAAGGTCGTGCCACCATTCCAAGAGTCCCCCAGGTGTCTCAGTCCATTCCAGAGAAACCTCTTTTCCCTTCACCGGCTCGTCTTTCACGCAGAGGATCGACTCACACCAAGGTGGCACTTGGCACAGAACTGTGGGAAAGCCTCGTGGGAAAGCCTCGAGGGAAAGCCTCGAGGGATAGCCACAGATCCCTTGATCCACGTGACAGGAAGCCTGACCCTACGGCTGCAGCTCGGGAGGGAAGCGCACGTGCATGCCCCCACTCGAGACGAGGCCTGACTCCCCTGAGGAGACTCAGACGCACCCCAAGATAGATGTCAACACTGGAGAGGAATCCTCAGGTTCCGGCCCCGACTCCACACAAGGTCTCAGGCCCCGGCATCGACGGGAGAGGAATCCCGAGATGGCCCCTAGCAACTCGCATGGGGTCTGGCCCTTCCTGAGGCCACCAGAGCGGGTCCCTGAGGTCCCCGTCGTAACTCGAGAAAACCTGCCGCAACTCGAGAATATCGAGGAGGTTCTCCCCTGCAGGCGAGATGAGGCCCATTTCCGCAGAGGCTTCTCGGGGCTAATCACACCTCACCTCTGGAACGTCGAAAGGGTCCTTCACACCCTTGGTGCAACACAAGAAGTTCCCCGACATACCCGTCTCCACTCGAGAGGAAACACGAGGGTCCCGCCCACATCCAGAGGAGCCCCGTTTCCGCCGCATAGCTCGAGGTGAGGGATCCTTTCCCTGCTTCGTCGGAAAAGAATTCCCGGCGTTCCCGTCGCATCTCAAGAGGAGGCCCTATCAACAGGAATGGCGAGAGGAACTCCAGGGTCGTGCCACCATTCCAAAAGTCCCCCAGATATCTCAGTCCATTCCAGAGAAACCTCTTTTCCCTTCATCGGATCGTCTTTCACGCCGAGGATCGACTCACAACAAGGTGGCACTTGGCACAGCCCTGTGGGAAAGCCTCGTGGGAAAGCCTCTAGGGAAAGCCTCGAGGGAAAGCCACAGATCCCTTGATCCACGTGACAGGAAGCCTGACCCTACTGCTGCAGCTCGGGAAGGAAGCCCACGTGCAGGCCCCACTCGAGACGAGGCCTGACTCCCCTGGGGAGACTCAGAGGCACCCCAAGATCCATGTCAACACTGTAGAGGAATGCTCAGGTACCGGCCCCGACTCCACACAAGGTCTTAGGCCCCGGTATCGACGGGAGAGGAATCCCGAGATGGGCCCTAGCAACTCGCATGGTGCCTGGCCCTTCCTGAGGCCACCAGAGCGGGTCCCTGAGGTCCCCGTCGTAACTCGAGAAAACCTGCCGCAACTCGAGAATATCGAGGAGGTTCTCCCCTGCAGGCGAGATGAAGCCCATTTCCGCAGAGGCTTCTCGGGGCTAATCACACCTCACCTCTGGAACGTCGAAAGGGTCCTTCACACCCTTGGTGCAACACAAGAAGTTCCCCAACATACCCGTCTCCACTCGAGAGGAAACACGAGGGTCCCGCCCATATCCAGAGGAGCCCCGTTTCCGCCTCGTAGCTCGAGGTGAGGGATCCTTTCCCTGCTTCGTTGGGAAAAAATTCCCGGCGTTCCCGTCGCATCTCAGGAGGAGGCCCTCTCAACAGGAACGGCGAGAGGAACTCCAAGGTCGTGCCACCATTCCAAGAGTCCCCCAGGTGTCTCAGTCCATTCCAGAGAAACCTCTTTTCCCTTCACCGGCTCGTCTTTCACGCAGAGGATCGACTCACACCAAGGTGGCACTTGGCACAGAACTGTGGGAAAGCCTCGTGGGAAAGCCTCGAGGGAAAGCCTCGAGGGATAGCCACAGATCCCTTGATCCACGTGACAGGAAGCCTGACCCTACGGCTGCAGCTCGGGAGGGAAGCGCACGTGCATGCCCCCACTCGAGACGAGGCCTGACTCCCCTGAGGAGACTCAGACGCACCCCAAGATAGATGTCAACACTGGAGAGGAATCCTCAGGTTCCGGCCCCGACTCCACACAAGGTCTTAGGCCCCGGCATCGACGGGACAGGAATCCCGAGATGGCCCCTAGCAACTCGCATGGGGTCTGGCCCTTCCTGAGGCCACCAGAGCGGGACCCTGAGGTCCCCGTCGTCACTCGAGAAGACCTGCCGCAACTCGAGAATATCCAGGAGGTTCTCCCCTGCAGGCGAGATGAGGCCCATTTCCGCAGAGGCTTCCCGGGGCTAATCACACCTCACCTCTGGAACTTCGAAAGGGTCCTTCACACCATTGGTGCAACTCAAGAAGTTCCCCGACATACCCGTCTCCACTCGAGAGGAAACACGAGGGTCCCACCCACATCCAGAGGAGCCCCGTTTCCGCCTCGTAGCTCGAGGTGAGGGATCCTTTCCCTGCTTCGTCGGGAAAGAATTCCCGGCGTTCCCGTCGCATCTCAAGAGGAGGCCCTCTCAACAGGAACGGCGAGAGGAACTCCAGGGTCGTGCCACCGTTCCAAAAGTCCCCCAGATATCTCAGTCCATTCCAGAGAAACCTCTTTTCCCTTCACCGGCTCGTCTTTCACGCAGAGGATCGACTCACACCAAGGTGGCACTTGGCTCAGCCCTGTGGGAAAGCCTCGTGGGAAAGCCTCGAGGGAAAGCCTCGAGGGAAAGCCACAGATCCCTTGATCCACGTGACAGGAAGCCTGACCCTACTGCTGCAGCTCGGGAAGGAAGCCCACGTGCAGGCCCCACTCGAGACGAGGCCTGACTCCCCTGGGGAGACTCAGAGGCACCCCAAGATCCATGTCAACACTGGAGAGGAATGCTCAGGTTCCGGGCCCGACTCCACACAAGGTCTTAGGCCCCGGCATCGACGGGAGAGGAATCCCGAGATGGGCCCTAGCAACTCGCATGGTGCCTGGCCCTTACTGAGGCCACCAGAGCGGGTCCCTGAGGTCCCCGTCGTAACTCGAGAAAACCTACCGCAACTCGAGAATATCGAAGAGGTTCTCCCCTGCAGGCGAGATGAGGCCCATTTCCGCAGAGGCTTCTCGGGGCTAATCACACCTCACCTCTGGAACGTCGAAAGGGTCCTTCACACCCTTGGTGCAACACAAGAAGTTCCCCAACATACCCGTCTCCACTCGAGAGGAAACACGAGGGTCCCGCCCATATCCAGAGGAGCCCCGTTTCCGCCTCGTAGCTCGAGGTGAGGGATCCTTTCCCTGCTTCGTTGGGAAAAAATTCCCGGCGTTCCCGTCGCATCTCAGGAGGAGGCCCTCTCAACAGGAACGGCGAGAGGAACTCCAAGGTCGTGCCACCATTCCAAGAGTCCCCCAGGTGTCTCAGTCCATTCCAGAGAAACCTCTTTTCCCTTCACCGGCTCGTCTTTCACGCAGAGGATCGACTCACACCAAGGTGGCACTTGGCACAGAACTGTGGGAAAGCCTCGTGGGAAAGCCTCGAGGGAAAGCCTCGAGGGATAGCCACAGATCCCTTGATCCACGTGACAGGAAGCCTGACCCTACGGCTGCAGCTCGGGAGGGAAGCGCACGTGCATGCCCCCACTCGAGACGAGGCCTGACTCCCCTGAGGAGACTCAGACGCACCCCAAGATAGATGTCAACACTGGAGAGGAATCCTCAGGTTCCGGCCCCGACTCCACACAAGGTCTTAGGCCCCGGCATCGACGGGACAGGAATCCCGAGATGGCACCTAGCAACTCGCATGGGGTCTGGCCCTTCCTGAGGCCACCAGAGCGGGACCCTGAGGTCCCCGTCGTCACTCGAGAAGACCTGCCGCAACTCGAGAATATCCAGGAGGTTCTCCCCTGCAGGCGAGATGAGGCCCATTTCCGCAGAGGCTTCCCGGGGCTAATCACACCTCACCTCTGGAACTTCGAAATGGTCCTTCACACCCTTGGTGCAACTCAAGAAGTTCCCCGACATACCCGTCTCCACTCGAGAGGAAACACGAGGGTCCCGCCCACATCCAGAGGAGCCCTGTTTCCGCCTCGGAGCTTGAGGTGAGGGATCCTTTCCCTGCTTCGTCGGGAAAGAATTCCCGGCGTTCCCGTCGCATCTCAAGAGGAGGCCCTCTCAACAGGAACGGCGAGAGGAACTCCAGGGTCGTGCCACCATTCCAAGAGTCCCCTAGATGTCTCAGTCCATTCCAGAGAAACCTCTTTTCCCTTCACCGGCTCGTCTTTCACGCCGAGGATCGACTCACACCAAGGTGGCAATTGGCACAGCCCTGTGGGAAAGCCTGGTGTGAAAGCCTCGAGGGAAAGCCTCGAGGGAAAGCCACAGATCCCTTGATCCACGTGACAGGAAGCCTGACCCTACTGCTGCAGCTCGGGAAGGAAGCCCACGTGCAGGCCCCACTCGAGACGAGGCCTGACTCCCCTGGGGAGACTCAGAGGCACCCCAAGATCCATGTCAACACTGGAGAGGAATGCTCAGGTTCCGGCCCGGACTCCACACAAGGTCTTAGGCCCCGGCATCGACGGGAGAGGAATCCCGAGATGGGCCCTAGCAACTCGCATGGTGCCTGGCCCTTCCTGAGGCCACCAGAGCGGGTCCCTGAGGTCCCCGTCGTAACTCGAGAAAACCTGCCGCAACTCGAGAATATCGAGGAGGTTCTCCCCTGCAGGCGAGATGAGGCCCATTTCCGCAGAGGCTTCTCGGGGCTAATCACACCTCACCTCTGGAACGTCGAAAGGGTCCTTCACACCCTTGGTGCAACACAAGAAGTTCCCCAACATACCCGTCTCCACTCGAGAGGAAACACGAGGGTCCCGCCCACATCCAGAGGAGCCCCGTTTCCGCCTCGTAGCTCGAGGTGAGGGATCCCTTCCCTGCTTCGTCGGGAAAGAATTCCCGGCGTTCCCGTCGCATCTCAAGAGGAGGCCCTCTCAACAGGAACGGCGAGAGGAACTCCAAGGTCGTGCCACCATTCCAAAAGTCCCCCAGATGTCTCAGTCCATTCCAGAGAAAACTCTTTTCCCTTCACCTGCTCGTCTTTCACGCCGAGGATCGACTCACACCAAGGTGGCACTTGGAACAGCCCTGTGGGAAAGCCTGGTGGGAAAGCTTCGAGGGAAAGCCTCGAGGGAAAGCCACAGATCCCTTGATCCACGTGACAGGAAGCGTGACCCTACTGCTGCAGCTCGGGAGGGAAGCGCACGTGCATGCCCCCACTCGAGACGAGGCCTGACTCCCCTGAGGAGACTCAGACGCACCCCAAGATAGATGTCAACACTGGAGAGGAATCCTCAGGTTCCGGCCCCGACTCCACACAAGGTCTTAGGCCCCGGCATCGACGGGAGAGGAATCCCGAGATGGCCCCTAGCAACTCGCATGGGGTCTGGCCCTTCCTGAGGCCACCAGAGCGGGACCCTGAGGTCCCCGTCGTCACTCGAGAAGACCTGCCGCAACTCGAGAATATCCAGGAGGTTCTCCCCTGCAGGCGAGATGAGGCCCATTTCCCCAGAGGCTTCCCGGGGCTAATCACACCTCACCTCTGGAACTTCGAAAGGGTCCTTCACACCCTTGGTGCAACTCAAGAAGTTCCCCGACATACCCGTCTCCACTCGAGAGGAAACACGAGGGTCCCGCCCACATCCAGAGGAGCCCCGTTTCCGCCTCGTAGCTCGAGGTGAGGGATCCTTTCCCTGCTTCGTCGGGAAAGAATTCCCGGCGTTCCCGTCGCATCTCAAGAGGAGGCCCTCTCAACAGGAACGGCGAGAGGAACTCCAGGGTCGTGCCACCATTCCAAGAGTCCCCTGGATGTCTCAGTCCATTCCAGAGGAACCTCTTTTCCCTTCACTGGCTTGTCTTTCACGCCGAGAATCGACTCACCCCAAAGTGGCACTTGGCACAGCCCTGTGGGAAAGCCTCGTGGGAAAGCCTCGAGGGAAAGCCACAGACCCCTTGATCCACGTGACAGGAAGCGTGACCCTACTGCTGCAGCTCGGGAGGGAAGCGCAGGTGCATTCCCCCACTCGAGACGAGGTCTGACTCCCGTGGGGAGACTCAGAGGCACCCAAGATCCATTTCAACACTGGAGAGGAATCCTCAGGTACCGGACCCGACTCCACACAAGGTCTTAGGCCCCGGCATCGACGGGAGAGGAATCCCGAGATGGCCCCTAGCAACTCGCATGGGGTCTGGCCCTTCCTGAGGCCACCAGAGCGGGACCCTGAGGTCCCCGTCGTCACTCGAGAAGACCTGCCGCAACTCGAGAAAATCCAGGTGGTTCTCCCCTCCAGGCGAGAGGAGACCCATTTCTGCCCAGGCTTCTCCGGGCTAATCACACCTCACCTCTGGAACGTCGAAAGGGTCCTTCACACCCTTGGTGCAACTCAAGAAGTTCCCCGACATACCCGTCTCCACTC
Organism: Budorcas taxicolor; assembly: GCF_023091745.1. Taxonomy (NCBI): domain Eukaryota; kingdom Metazoa; phylum Chordata; class Mammalia; order Artiodactyla; family Bovidae; genus Budorcas; species Budorcas taxicolor. The sequence goes on along the minus strand of NW_026291905.1, from coordinate 25,072 downwards.
GAGAGGAAACACGAGGGTCCCACCCACATCCAGAGGAGCCCCGTTTCCGCCTCGTAGCTCGAGGTGAGGGATCCTTTCCCTGCTTCGTCGGGAAAGAATTCCCGGCGTTCCCGTCGCATCTCAAGAGGAGGCCCTCTCAACAGGAACGGCGAGAGGACCTCCAAGGTCGTGCCACCGTTCCAAAAGTCCCCCAGATATCTCAGTCCATTCCAGAGAAACCTCTTTTCCCTTCACCGGCTCGTCTTTCACGCAGAGGATCGACTCCCAACAAGGTGGCACTTGGCACAGCCCTGTGGGAAAGCCTGGTGTGAAAGCCTCGAGGGAAAGCCTCGAGGGAAAGCCACAGATCCCTTGATCCACGTGACAGGAAGCCTGACCCTACTGCTGCAGCTCGGGAAGGAAGCCCACGTGCAGGCCCCACTCGAGACGAGGCCTGACTCCCCTGGGGAGACTCAGAGGCACCCCAAGATCCATGTCAACACTGGAGAGGAATGCTCAGGTTCCGGCCCCGACTCCACACAAGGTCTTAGGCCCCTGCATCGACGGGAGAGGAATCCCGAGATGGGCCCTAGCAACTCGCATGGTGCCTGGCCCTTACAGATGCCACCAGAGCGGGTCCCTGAGGTCCCCGTCGTAACTCGAGAAAACCTGCCGCAACTCGAGAATATCGAGGAGGTTCTCCCCTGCAGGCGAGATGAGGCCCATTTCCGCAGAGGCTTCTCGGGGCTAATCACACCTCACCTCTGGAACGTCGAAAGGGTCCTTCACACCCTTGGTGCAACACAAGAAGTTCCCCAACATACCCGTCTCCACTCGAGAGGAAACACGAGGGTCCCGCCCACATCCAGAGGAGCCCCGTTTCCGCCTCGTAGCTCGAGGTGAGGGATCCCTTCCCTGCTTCGTCGGGAAAGAATTCCCGGCGTTCCCGTCGCATCTCAAGAGGAGGCCCTCTCACCAGGAACGGCGAGAGGACCTCCAGGGTCGTGCCACCGTTCCAAAAGTCCCCCAGATATCTCAGTCCATTCCAGAGAAACCTCTTTTCCCTTCACCGGCTCGTCTTTCACGCAGAGGATCGACTCACACCAAGGTGGCACTTGGCACAGCCCTGTGGGAAAGCCTGGTGTGAAAGCCTCGAGGGAAAGCCTCGAGGGAAAGCCACAGATCCCTTGATCCACGTGACAGGAAGCCTGACCCTACTGCTGCAGCTCGGGAAGGAAGCCCACGTGCAGGCCCCACTCGAGACGAGGCCTGACTCCCCTGGGGAGACTCAGAGGCACCCCAAGATCCATGTCAACACTGGAGAGGAATGCTCAGGTTCCGGCCTGGACTCCACACGAGGTCTTAGGCCCCGGCATCGACGGGAGAGGAATCCCGAGATGGGCCCTATCAACTCGCATGGTGCCTGGCCCTTACTGAGGCCACCAGAGCGGGTCCCTGAGGTCCCCGTCGTAACTCGAGAAAACCTGCCGCAACTCGAGAATATCGAGGAGGTTCTCCCCTGCAGGCGAGATGAGGCCCATTTCCGCAGAGGCTTCTCGGGGCTAATCACACCTCAACTCTGGAACGTCGAAAGGGTCCTTCACACCCTTGGTGCAACACAAGAAGTTCCCCAACATACCCGTCTCCACTCGAGAGGAAACACGAGGGTCCCGCCCACATCCAGAGGAGCCCCGTTTCCGCCTCGTAGCTCGAGGTGAGGGATCCCTTCCCTGCTTCGTCGGGAAAGAATTCCCGGCGTTCCCGTCGCATCTCAAGAGGAGGCCCTCTCAACAGGAACGGCGAGAGGAACTCCAGGGTCGTGCCACCATTCCAAAAGTCCCCCAGATGTCTCAGTCCATTCCAGAGAAAACTCTTTTCCCTTCACCTGCTCGTCTTTCACGCCGAGGATCGACTCACACCAAGGTGGCACTTGGAACAGCCCCGTGGGAAAGCCTGGTGGGAAAGCTTCGAGGGAAAGCCTCAAGGGAAAGCCACAGATCCCTTGATCCACGTGACAGGAAGCGTGACCCTACAGCTGCAGCTCGGGAGGGAAGCGCACGTGCATGCCCCCACTCGAGACGAGGCCTGACTCCCCTGAGGAGACTCAGACGCACCCCAAGATAGATGTCAACACTGGAGAGGAATCCTCAGGTTCCGGCCCCGACTCCACACAAGGTCTTAGGCCCCGGCATCGACGGGAGAGGAATCCCGAGATGGCCCCTAGCAACTCGCATGGGGTCTGGCCCTTCCTGAGGCCACCAGAGCGGGACCCTGAGGTCCCCGTCGTCACTCGAGAAGACCTGCCGCAACTCGAGAATATCCAGGAGGTTCTCCCCTGCAGGCGAGATGAGGCCCATTTCCCCAGAGGCTTCCCGGGGCTAATCACACCTCACCTCTGGAACTTCGAAAGGGTCCTTCACACCCTTGGTGCAACTCAAGAAGTTCCCCGACATACCCGTCTCCACTCGAGAGGAAACACGAGGGTCCCGCCCACATCCAGAGGAGCCCCGTTTCCGCCTCGTAGCTCGAGGTGAGGGATCCTTTCCCTGCTTCGTCGGGAAAGAATTCCCGGCGTTCCCGTCGCATCTCAAGAGGAGGCCCTCTCAACAGGAACGGTGAGAGGAACTCCAGGGTCGTGCCACCATTCCAAGAGTCCCCTGGATGTCTCAGTCCATTCCAGAGGAACCTCTTTTCCCTTCACCGGCTTGTCTTTCACGCCGAGAATCGACTCACCCCAAAGTGGCACTTGGCACAGCCCTGTGGGAAAGCCTCGTGGGAAAGCCTCGAGGGAAAGCCACAGACCCCTTGATCCACGTGACAGGATGCGTGACCCTACTGCTGCAGCTCGGGAGGGAAGCGCACGTGCATTCCCCCACTCGAGACCAGGTCTGACTCCCGTGGGGAGACTCAGAGGCACCCAAGATCCATTTCAACACTGGAGAGGAATCCTCAGGTACCGGACCCGACTCCACACAAGGTCTTAGGCCCCGGCATCGACGGGAGAGGAATCCCGAGATGGCCCCTAGCAACTCGCATGGGGTCTGGCCCTTCCTGAGGCCACCAGAGCGGGACCCTGAGGTCCCCGTCGTCACTCGAGAAGACCTGCCGCAACTCGAGAAAATCCAGGTGGTTCTCCCCTCCAGGCGAGAGGAGACCCATTTCTGCCCAGGCTTCTCCGGGCTAATCACACCTCACCTCTGGAACGTCGAAAGGGTCCTTCACACCCTTGGTGCAACTCAAGAAGTTCCCCGACATACCCGTCTCCACTCGAGAGGAAACACGAGGGTCCCACCCACATCCAGAGGAGCCCCGTTTCCGCCTCGTAGCTCGAGGTGAGGGATCCTTTCCCTGCTTCGTCGGGAAAGAATTCCCGGCGTTCCCGTCGCATCTCAAGAGGAGGCCCTCTCAACAGGAACGGCGAGAGGACCTCCAAGGTCGTGCCACCGTTCCAAAAGTCCCCCAGATATCTCAGTCCATTCCAGAGAAACCTCTTTTCCCTTCACCGGCTCGTCTTTCACGCAGAGGATCGACTCCCACCAAGGTGGCACTTGGCACAGCCCTGTGGGAAAGCCTGGTGTGAAAGCCTCGAGGGAAAGCCTCGAGGGAAAGCCACAGATCCCTTGATCCACGTGACAGGAAGCCTGACCCTACTGCTGCAGCTCGGGAAGGAAGCCCACGTGCAGGCCCCACTCGAGACGAGGCCTGACTCCCCTGGGGAGACTCAGAGGCACCCCAAGATCCATGTCAACACTGGAGAGGAATGCTCAGGTTCCGGCCCCGACTCCACACAAGGTCTTAGGCCCCTGCATCGACGGGAGAGGAATCCCGAGATGGGCCCTAGCAACTCGCATGGTGCCTGGCCCTTACAGATGCCACCAGAGCGGGTCCCTGAGGTCCCCGTCGTAACTCGAGAAAACCTGCCGCAACTCGAGAATATCGAGGAGGTTCTCCCCTGCAGGCGAGATGAGGCCCATTTCCGCAGAGGCTTCTCGGGGCTAATCACACCTCACCTCTGGAACGTCGAAAGGGTCCTTCACACCCTTGGTGCAACACAAGAAGTTCCCCAACATACCCGTCTCCACTCGAGAGGAAACACGAGGGTCCCGCCCACATCCAGAGGAGCCCCGTTTCCGCCTCGTAGCTCGAGGTGAGGGATCCTTTCCCTGCTTCGTCGGGAAAGAATTGCCGGCGTTCCCGTCGCATCTCAAGAGGAGGCCCTCTCAACAGGAACGGCGAGAGGAACTCCAGGGTCGTGCCACCATTCCAAGAGTCCCCTGGATGTCTCAGTCCATTCCAGAGGAACCTCTTTTCCCTTCACCGGCTTGTCTTTCACGCCGAGAATCGACTCACCCCAAAGTGGCACTTGGCACAGCCCTGTGGGAAAGCCTCGTGGGAAAGCCTCGAGGGAAAGCCACAGACCCCTTGATCCACGTGACAGGATGCGTGACCCTACTGCTGCAGCTCGGGAGGGAAGCGCACGTGCATTCCCCCACTCGAGACCAGGTCTGACTCCCGTGGGGAGACTCAGAGGCACCCAAGATCCATTTCAACACTGGAGAGGAATCCTCAGGTACCGGACCCGACTCCACACAAGGTCTTAGGCCCCGGCATCGACGGGAGAGGAATCCCGAGATGGCCCCTAGCAACTCGCATGGGGTCTGGCCCTTCCTGAGGCCACCAGAGCGGGACCCTGAGGTCCCCGTCGTCACTCGAGAAGACCTGCCGCAACTCGAGAAAATCCAGGTGGTTCTCCCCTCCAGGCGAGAGGAGACCCATTTCTGCCCAGGCTTCTCCGGGCTAATCACACCTCACCTCTGGAACGTCGAAAGGGTCCTTCACACCCTTGGTGCAACTCAAGAAGTTCCCCGACATACCCGTCTCCACTCGAGAGGAAACACGAGGGTCCCGCCCACATCCAGAGGAGCCCCGTTTCCGCCTCGTAGCTCGAGGTGAGGGATCCTTTCCCTGCTTCGTCGGGAAAGAATTCCCGGCGTTCCCGTCGCATCTCAAGAGGAGGCCCTCTCGCAGGAATGGCGAGAGGAACTCCAGGGTCGTGCCACCATTCCAAGAGTCCCCCAAATGTCTCAGTCCATTCCAGAGGAACCTCTTTTCCCTTCACTGGCTTGTCTTTCACGCCGAGGATCGACTCACACCAAGGTGGCACTTGGCACAGCCCTGTGGGAAAGTCTCGTGGGAAAGCCTCAAGGGAAAGCCTCGAGGGAAAGCCACAGACCCCTTGATCCACGTGACAGGAAGCGTGACCCTACTGCTGCAGCTCGGGAGGGAAGCGCACGTGCATGTCCCCACTCGAAACGAGGCCTGACTCCCCTGAGGAGACTCAGAGGCACCCCAAGATCCATGTCAACACTGGAGAGGAATCCTCAGGTTCCGGCCCCAACACCACACAAGGTCTGAGGCCCCGGCATCGACGGGAGAGGAATCCCGAGATGGCCCCTAACAACTCGCATGGGGTCTGGCCCTTCCTGAGGCCACCAGAGCGGGTCCCTGAGGTCCCCGTCGTAACTCGAGAAGACCTGCCGCAACTCGAGAAAATCCAGGAGGTTCTCCCCTCCAGGCGAGAGGAGGCCCATTTCTGCCCAGGCTTCTCCGGGCTAATCACACCTCACCTCTGGAACGTCGAAAGGGTCCTTCACACCCTTGCTTCAACTCAAGAAGTTCCCCAACATACCCGTCACCACTCGAGAGGAAACACGAGGGTCCCACCCACATCCAGAGGAGCCCCGTTTCCGCCTCGTAGCTCGAGGTGAGGGATCCTTTCCCTGCTTCGTCGGGAAAGAATTCCCGGCGTTCCCGTCGCATCTCAAGAGGAGGCCCTCTCAACAGGAACGGCGAGAGGACCTCCAGGGTCGTGCCACCGTTCCAAAGGTCCCCCAGATATCTCAGTCCATTCCAGAGAAACCTCTTTTCCCTTCACCGGCTCGTCTTTCACGCAGAGGATCGACTCACACCAAGGTGGCACTTGGCACAGCCCTGTGGGAAAGCCTGGTGTGAAAGCCTCGAGGGAAAGCCTCGAGGGAAAGCCACAGATCCCTTGATCCACGTGACAGGAAGCCTGACCCTACTGCTGCAGCTCGGGAAGGAAGCCCACGTGCAGGCCCCACTCGAGACGAGGCCTGACTCCCCTGGGGAGACTCAGAGGCACCCCAAGATCCATGTCAACACTGGAGAGGAATGCTCAGGTTCCGGCCCCGACTCCACACAAGGTCTTAGGCCCCTGCATCGACGGGAGAGGAATCCCGAGATGGGCCCTAGCAACTCGCATGGTGCCTGGCCCTTACAGATGCCACCAGAGCGGGTCCCTGAGGTCCCCGTCGTAACTCGAGAAAACCTGCCGCAACTCGAGAATATCGAGGAGGTTCTCCCCTGCAGGCGAGATGAGGCCCATTTCCGCAGAGGCTTCTCGGGGCTAATCACACCTCACCTCTGGAACGTCGAAAGGGTCCTTCACACCCTTGGTGCAACACAAGAAGTTCCCCAACATAACCGTCTCCACTCGAGAGGAAACACGAGGGTCCCGCCCACATCCAGAGGAGCCCCGTTTCCGCCTCGTAGCTCGAGGTGAGGGATCCCTTCCCTGCTTCGTCGGGAAAGAATTCCCGGCATTCCCGTCGCATCTCAAGAGGAGGCCCTCTCAACAGGAACGGCGAGAGGAACTCCAAGGTCGTGCCACCATTCCAAAAGTCCCCCAGATGTCTCAGTCCATTCCAGAGAAAACTCTTTTCCCTTCACCTGCTCGTCTTTCACGCCGAGGATCGACTCACACCAAGGTGGCACTTGGAACAGCCCTGTGGGAAAGCCTGGTGGGAAAGCTTCGAGGGAAAGCCTCGAGGGAAAGCAACAGATCCCTTGATCCACGTGACAGGAAGCCTGACCCTACTGCTGCAGCTCGGGAAGGAAGCCCACGTGCATGCCCCCACTGGAGACGAGGCCTGACTCCCCTGGGGAGACTCAGAGGCACCCCGAGATACATGTCAACACTGGAGAGGAATCCTCAGGTACCGGCCCCGACTCCTCACAAGGTCTTAGGCCTCGGCATCGACGGGAGAGGAATCCCGAGATGGCCCCTAGCAACCCGCATGGTGCCTGGCCCTTCCTGAGGCCACCAGAGCGGGTCCCTGAGGTCCCCGTCGTAACTTCAGGAAACCTGCCGCAACTCGAGAATATCCAGGAGGTTCTCCCCTGCAGGCGAGATGAGGCCCATTTCCGCAGAGGCTTCTCGGGGCTAATCACACCTCACCTCTGGAACGTCGAATGGGTCTTTCACACCCTTGGTGCAGCACAAGAAAATCCCCGACATACCCGTCTCCACTCGAGAGGAAACACGAGGGTCCCGCCCACATCCAGAGGAGCCCCGTTTCCGCCTCGTAGCTCGAGGTGAGGGATCCTTTCCCTGCTTCGTCGGAAAAGAATTCCCGGCGTTCCCGTCACATCTCAGGAGGAGGCCCTCTCAACAGGAACGACGAGAGGAACTACAAGGTCGTGCCACCATTCCAGAAGTCCCCCAGATGTCTCAGTCCATTCCAGAGAAACCTCTTTTCCCCTTCACCGGCTCGTCTTTCACGCCGAGGATCGACTCACACCAAGGTGGCACTTGGCACAGCCCTGTGGGAAAGCCTCATGGGAAAGTTTCGAGGGAAAGCCTCGAGGGAAAGCCACAGATCCCTTGATCCACGTGACAGGAAGCGAGACCCTACTGCTGCAGCTCGGGAGGAAATTGCACGTGCATGCCACCACTCGAGACGAAGCCTGACTCCCCTGGGGAGACTCCAGAGGCACCACAAGATCCATGTCAACACTGGAGAGGAATGCTCAGCTTCCGGCCCCGACTCCACACAAGGTCTTAGGCCCCGGCATCCACTGGAGAGGAATCACGAGATGGCTCCTAGCAACTCGCATGGGGACTGGCCCTTCCTGAGGCCACCAGAGCGGGTCCCTGAGGTCACCGTCGTAACTCGAGAAGACCTGCCGCAACTCGAGAATATCCAGGAGGTTCTCCCCTGCAGGCGAGATGAGGCCCATTTCCGCAGAGGCTTCTCGTGGTTAATCACACCTCACCTTTGGAACGTTGAAAGGGTCCTTCCCACCCTTGGTGCAACTCAAGAAGTTCCCCGACATACCCTTCTCCACTAGAGAGGAAACACGAGGGTTCCGCCCACATCCAGAGGAGCCCCGTTTCCTTCTCATAGCTCGAAGTGAGGGATCCTTTCCCTGCTTCGTTGGGAAAGAATTCCCGGCGTTCCCGTCGCATCTCAAGAGGAGGCCCTCTCAACAGGAACGGCGAGAGGAACTCCAGGGTCGTGCCACCATTCCAAGAGTCCCCCCAGATATCTCTGTCCATTCCAGAGGAACCTCTTTTAGCTTCACCGGCTCGTCTTTCACGCCGAGGATCGACTCACACCAAGGTGGCACTTGGCACAGCCCTGTGGGAAAGCCTCGTGGGAAAGCCTCGAGGGAAAGCCTCGAGGGAAAGCCACAGATCCCTTGATCCACGTGACAGGAAGCGTGACCCTACTGCTGCAGCTCGGGAGGGAAGCGCACGTGCATGCCCCCACTCGAGACGAGGCCTGACTCCCCTGGGGAGACTCAGAGGCACCCCAAGATCCATGTCAACACTGGAGAGGAATCCTCAGGTTCCGGCCCCGACTCCACACAAGGTCTTAGGCCCTGGCATCGACGGGAGAGGAATCCCGAGATGGCCCCTAGCAACGCGCATGGGGCCTGGCCCTTCCTGAGGCCACCAAAGCGGGTCCCTGAGGTCCCCGTCGTAACTCGAGAAGACCTGCCGCAACTCGAGAATATCCAGGAGGTTTTCCCTGCAGGCGAGATGAGGCCCATTTCCGCAGAGGCTTCTCGGGGCTAATCACCCCTCAAATCTGGAACGTCGAAAGGGTCCATCCCACCCTTGGAGCAACTCAAGAAGCTCCCCGACATACACATCTCCACTCGAGAGGAAACACGAGGGTCCCGACCACATCCAGAGGAGCCCCGTTTCCGCCTCGTAGCTCGAGGTGAGGGATCCTTTCCCTGCTTCGTCGGGAAAGAATTCCCGGCGTTCCCGTCGCATCTCAAGAGGAGGCCCTCTCAACAGGAACGGCGACAGGAACTCCAGGGTCGTGACACCATTCCAAGAGTCCCCCAGATGTCTCAGTCCATTCCAGAGGAACCTCTTTTCCCTTCACCGGCTCGTCTTTCACGCCGAGGATGGACTCACAACAAGGTGGCACTTGGCACAGCCCTGTGGGAAAGCCTCGTGGGAAAGCCTCGAGGGAAAGCCTCGAGGGAAAGCCACAGATCCTTTGATCCACGTGACAGGAAGCGTGACCCTACTGCTGCAGCTCGGGAGGGAAGCGCACGTGCATGCCCCCACTCGAGACGAGGCCTGACTCCCCTGGGGAGACTTAGAGGCACCCCAAAATCCATGTCAACTCTGGAGAGGAATCCTCAACTTCCGTCCCCGACTCCAAACAAGGTCTTAGGCCCCGGCATCGACGGGAGAGGAATCCCGAGATGGCCCCTAGCAACTCGCATGGGGTCTGGCCCTTACTGAGGCCACCAGAGCGGGTCCCTGAGGTCCCCGTCGTAACTCGAGAAGACCTGCCTCAACTCGAGAATATCCAGGAGGTTCTCCCCTGCAGGCGAGAAGAGGCCCATTTCCGCAGAGCCTTCTCGGGGCTAATCACACCTCACCTCTGGAACGTCGAAAGGGTCCTTCACACCCTTGGTGCAACTCAAGAAGCTCCCCGACATACCCGTCTCCACTCGAAATGAAATACGAGGGTCCCGCCCCCATCCAGAGGAGCCCCGTTTCCGCCTCGTAGCTCGAGGTGAGGGATCCTTTCCCTGCTTCGTCAGGAAAGAATTCCCGGCGTTCCCGTCGCATCTCAAGAGGTGGCCCTCTCAACAGGAACGGCGAGAGGAACTCCAGGTTCGTGCCACCATTGCAAGAGTCCCCCAGATGTCTCAGTCCATTCCAGAGGAACCTCTTTTCCCTTCACCAGCTCATCTTTCACGCCGAGGATGGACTCACACCAAGGTGGCACTTGGCACAGCCCTGTGGGAAAGCCTCGTGGGAAAGCCTCGAGGGAAAGCCTCGAGGGAAAGCCACAGATCCTTTGATCCACGTGACAGGAACCGTGACCCTACTGCTGCAGCACGGGAGGAAAGCGCACGTGCATGCCCCCACTCGAAACGAAGCCTGACTCCCCTGGCGTGTCTCAGAGGCACCCCAAGATCCATGACAACACTGGAGAGGAATGCTCAGGTTCCGGCCCCGACTCCACACAAGGTCTTAGGCGCCGGCATCGACGGGAGAGGAATCCCGAGATGGCCCCTAGCAACTCGCATGGGGACTGGGCCTTCCTGAGGCCACCAGAGCAGGTCCCTGAGGTCCCTGTCGTAACTTGAGAAGACCTGCCGCAACTCGAGAATATCCAGGAGGTTCTCCCCTGCAGGCGAGATGAGGCCCATTTCCGCAGAGGCTTCTCGGGGCTAATCACACCTCACCTCTGGAACGTCGAAAGGGTCCTTCACACCCTTGGTGCAACTCAAGAAGTTCCCCGACATACCCGTCTCCACTCGAGAGGAAACACGAGGGTCCCGCCCACATCCAGAGGAGCCCCGTTTCCGCCTCGTTGCTCGAGGTGAGGGATCCGTTCCCTGCTTCGTCGGGAAAGAATTCCCGGCGTTCCCGTCGCATCTCAAGAGGAGGCCCTCTCAGCAGTAACGGCGAGAGGAACTCCAGGGTCCTGCCACCGTTCCAACAGCCCCCCAGATGTCTCAGTCCATTCCAGAGGAACCTCTTTTTCCTTCACCGGATCGTCTTTAACGCCGAGGATCGAATCACAGCAAGGTGGCACTTGGCACAGCCCTGTGGGAAAACCTCCTGGGAAAGCCTCGAGGGAAAACCTCGAGGGAAAGCCACAGATCCCTTGATCCACGTGACAGGAAGTGTGACCCTACTGCTGCAGCTCGGGAGGGAAGCGCACGTGCATGCCCCCACTCGAGACGAGGCCTGACTCCCCTGGGGCGACTCAGAGGCACCCCAAGATCCATGTCAACACTGGAGAGGAATGCTCAGGTTCCGGCCCCGACTTCACGCAAGGTCTTAGGCCCCGGCATCGACGGGAGAGGAATCCCGAGACGCCGCTAGCAACTCGCATGGGGACTGGCCCTTCCTGAGGCCACCAGAGCGGGTCCCTGAGGTCCCCGTCGTAACTCGAGAAGACCTGCCGCAACTCGAGAATATCCAGGAGGTTCTCCCCTGCAGGCGAGATGAGGCCCATTTCCGCAGAGGCTTCTCGGGGCTAATCACACCTCACCTCTGGAACGTCGAAAGAGTCCTTCCTACCCTTGGTGCAACTCAAGAAGTTCCCCGACATACCCGTCTCCACTCGAGAAGAAACAAGTTGGTCCCGCCCACATCCAGAGGAGCCCCGTGTCCGCCTCGTAGCTCGAGGTGAGGGATCCTTTCCCTGCTTCGTCGGGAAAGAATTCCCGGCGTTCCTGTCGCATCTCAAGAGGAGGCCCTCTCAACAGGAACGGCGAGAGGAACTCCAGGGTCTTGCCACCGTACCAAGAGTCCCCCTGATGTCTCAGTCCATTCCAGAGGAAACTCTTTTCCCTTCACCGGCTCGTCTTTCATGCCGAGGTTCGACTCACACCAAGCTGGCACGTGGCACAGCCCTGTGGGAAAGCCTCGTGGGAAAGCCTCGAGGGAAAGCCTCGAGGGAAAGCCACAGATCCCTTGATCCACGTGACAGGATGCGTGACCCTACTGCTGCAGCTCGGGAGGGAAGCGCACGTGCATGCCCCCACTTGAGACGAAGCCTGACTCCCCTGGGGAGACCCAGAGGCACCCAAAGATCCATGTCAACACTGGAGAGGAATGCTCAGGTTCCGGCCCCGACTCCACACAAGGTCTTAGGACCCGGCATCGATGGGAGAGGAATCCCGAGATGGCCCCTAGCAACTCGCATGGGGACTGGCCCTTCCTGAGGCCACCAGAGCGGGTCCCTGAGGTCCCCGTCGTAACTCGAGAAGACCTGCCGCAATTCGAGAATATCCAGGAGCTTCTCCCTTGCAGGCGAGATGAGGCCCATTTCCGCAGAGGCTTCTCCGGGCTAATCACACCTCACCTCTGGAACGTCTAAAGGGTCCTTCCCACCCTTGGTGCAACTCAAGAAGTTCCCCGACATACCCGTCTCCACTCGAGAGGAAACAAGTGGGTCCCTCCCACATCCAGAGGAGCCACGTTTCCGCCTCGTAGCTCGAGGTGAGGGATCCTTTCCCTGCTTCTTCGGGAAAAAGTTCCCGGCGTTCCCGTCGCATCTTAAGAGGAGGCCCTCTCAACAGGAAAGGCGAGAGGAACTAAAGGGGCCTGCCACCGTTCCAAGAGTCCCCCAGATATCTCAGTCCATTCCAGAGGAACCTCTTTTCCCTTCACCGGCTAGTCTTTCATGCCGAGGTCGACTCACACCAAGCTGGCCCGTGGCACAGCCCTGTGGAAAAGCCTCGTGGGAAAGCCTCGAGGGACAGCCTCGAGGGAAAGCCACAGATCCCTTGATCCACGTGACAGGAAGCGTGACCCTACTGCTGCAGCTCGGGAGGGAAGCGCACGCGCATGCTCCCACTCGAGACGAGGCCTGACTCCCCTGGGGAGACTCAGAGGCACCCCAAGATAGATATCAACACTGGAGAGGAATCCTCAGGTTCCGGCCCCGACTCCACACAAGGTCTTAGGCCCCGGCATCGATGGAGAGGAATCCGAGAAGGCCCCTAGCAACTCGCATGGGGCCTGGCCCTTCCTGAGGCCATCAGAGCGGGTCCCTGAGGTCCCCGTCGTAACTCGAGAAGACCTGCCGCAACTCGGGAAAATCCAGGAGGTTCTCCCCTGCAGGCGATTGGAGGCCCATTTCTGCAGAGGCTTCTCGGGGCTAATCACACCTCACCTCTGGAACGTCGAAAGGGTCCTTCCTACCCTTGGTGCAACTCAAGAAGTTCCCCGACATACCCGTCTCCACTCGAGAGGAAACAAGAGGGTCCCGGCCACATCCAGAGGAGCCCCGTGTCCGCCTCGTAGCTCGAGGTGAGGGATCCTTTCCCTGCTTCGTCAGGAAAGAATTCCCGGCGTTCCTGTCGCATCTCAAGAGGAGGCCTTCTCAACAGGAACGGCGAGAGGAACTCGAGGGTCCTGCCACCGTACCAAGAGTCCCCCTGATGTCTCAGTCCATTCCAGAGGAACCTCTTTTCCCTTCACCTGCTCGTCTTTCATGCCGAGGTTCGACTCACACCAAGCTGGCACGAGGCACAGCCCTGTGGGAAAGCCTCGTGGGAAAGCCTCGAGGGAAAGCCTCGAGGGAAAGCCCACAGATCCCTTGATCCACGTGACAGGAAGCGTGACCCCTACTGCTGCAGCTCGGGAGGAAAGCGCACGAGCATGACCCCACTCGAGACGAGGCCTGACTCCCCTGGGAGACTCAGAGGCACCCCAGATCCATGTCAACACTGGAGAGGAATGCTCAGGTTCCGGCCCCGACTCCACACAAGGTCTTAGGCCCCGGCATCGACGGGAGAGGAATCCCGAAATGGCCCCTAGCAACGCGCATGGGGACTGGCCCTTTCTGAGGCCACCAGAACGGGTCCCTGAGGTCCCCGTCGTAACTCGAGAAGACCTGCCGCAACTCGAGAATATCCAGGAGGTTGTCCCCCTCCAGGCGAGATGAGGCCCATTTCCACAGAGGCTTCTCAGGGCTAATCACACCTCACCTCTGGAAACGTCGAAAGGGTCTTTCACACCCTTGGTGCAATTTAAGAAGTTCCCCGACATACCCTTCTCCATTCGAGAGGATACAGGAGGGTCTCGCCCACATCCAGAGGAGCCCCGTTTTCGCCTCGTAGCTCGAGGTGATGGATCCTTTCCCTGCTTCGTCGGGAAAGAATTCCCGGCGTTCCCGTCGCATCTCAAGAGGAGGCCCTCTCAAAGGGAACGGAGAGAGGAACTCCAGGGTCGTGACACCATTCCAAGAGTCCCCCAGATGTCTCTGTCCATTCCAGAGGAACCTCTTTTTCCCTTCACCGGCTCGTCTTTCACGCTGAAGATCGACTCACACCAAGGAGGCTCGTGGCACAGCCCTGTGGGAAAGACTCGTGGTAAAGCCTCGAGGGAAAGCCTCGAGGGAAAGCCACAGATCCCTTGATCCCACGTGACAGGAAGCGTGACCCTACTGCTTGCAGCTCGGGAGGAAAGCGCACGAGCATGCCCCCACTCGAGACGAAGCCTGACTCCCCTGGGGAGACTCAGAGGCACCCCCAAGATCCATGTCAACACTGAGAGGAATGCTCAGGTTCCGGCCCCGACTCCACACAAGGTCTTAGGCCCCGACATCGACGGGAGAGGAATCCCGAAATGGCCCCTAGCAACGCGCATGGGGACTGGCCCTTTCTGAGGCCACCAGAGCGGGGTCCCTGAGGTCCCCGTCGTAACTCGAGAAGGACCTGCCGCACCTCAAGAATATCCAGGAGGTTCTCCCCTGCAGGGCGAGATGAGGCCCATTTCGGCAGAGGCTTCTCGGGGCTAATCACAACCTCACCTATGAACGTCGAACGGGTCCTTCCTACCCTTGGTGCAACTCAAGAAGTTCCCCCGACATACCCGTCTCCACTCGAGAGGAAACAAGTGGGTCCCGCCACATCCAGAGGAGCCCCGTGTCCGCCTCGTAGCTCGAGGTGAGGGATCCTTTCCCTGCTTCGTCGGGAAAGAATTCCGGCGTTCCTGTCGCATCTCAAGAGGAGGCCCTCTCAACAGGAACGGCGAGAGGAACTCCAGGGTCCTGCCACCGTACCAAGAGTCCCCCTGATGTCTCAGTCCATTCCAGAGGAACCTCTTTTCCCTTCACCGGCTCGTCTTTCACGCCGAGGATCGAATCACACCAAGGTGGCACTTGGCACAGCCCTGTGGGGAAAACCTCGTGGGAAAGCCTCGAGGGAAAGCCTCGAGGGAAAGCCACAGATTAATTGATCCACGTGACAGGAAGCGTGACCCTACTGCTTCAGCTCGGGAGGAAAGCGCACGTGCATGCCCCCACAAGAGACGAGCCTGACTCCCCTGGGTAGACTCAGAGGCACCCCAAGATCCATGTCAACACTGGAGGGGAATCCTCAGGTTCCGGCCCCGACTCCACACAAGGTCTTAGGACCCGGCAACGATGGAAGAGGGAAACCCGAGATGGGCCAGTAGCAACTCGCATGGTGACTGGCCCTTCCTGAGGCCACCAGAGCGGGTCCCTGAGGTCCCCGTCGTAACTCGAGAAGACCTGCCCCAACTCGAGAATATCCAGGAGGTTCTACCCTGCAGGCGTGATGAGGCCCATTTCCGCAGAGGTTTCTCGGGGCTAATCACACCTCATCTTGGAATGTCGAAAGGGTCCTTCACACCCTTGGTGCAACTCAAGAAGTTCCCCGACATACCCGTCTCCACTCGAGAGGAAACACGAGGGTCCCGACCACATCCAGAGGAGCCCCCGTTTCCGCCTCGTAGCTCGAGGTGACGGATACTTTCCCTGCTTCGTCGGGAAGGAATTCCCCGGCGTTCCCGTCGCATCTCAAGAGGAGGCCTTCTCAACAGGAATGGCGAGAGGAACTCCAGGGTCCTGCCACCGTTCCAAGAGTCCCCCAGATGTCTCAGTCCATTCCAGAGGAACCTCTTTTCCCTTCACCGGCTCGTTTATCATGCCGAGAATCGACTCACACCAAGGTGGCACTTGGCATAGCCCTGTGGGAAAGCCTCGTGGGAAAGCCACAGATCAATTGATCCACGTGACAGGAAGCGTGACCCTACTGCTCCAGCACGGGAGGAAAGCGCACGAGCATGCCCCCACTCGAGACGCAGCCTGACTCCCCTGGGGAGACTCAGAGGCACCCCGATATCCATGTCAACACTGGAGAGGAATGCTCAGGTTCCGGCCCCGACTCCACACAAGGGCTTAGGCCCCGGCATCGACAGAAGAGGTATCCCGAAATGGTCCCTAGCAACTCGAATGGGGACTGGCCCTTCCTGAGGCCACCAGAGCGGGGTCCCTGAGGTCCCCCGTCGTAACTTGAGAAGACCTGCCGCAACTCGAGGAATATCCAGGAGGTTCTCCCCTGCAGGCGAGAAGAGGCCCATTTCCGCAGAGGCTTCTCGGGGCTAATCACACCTCACCTCTGGAACGTCGAAAGGGTCCTTCACACCTTTGGTGCAACTCAAGAAGTTCCCCGACAAACCCTTCTCCACTCGAGAGGAAACACGAGGGGCCCGCCCACATACAGAGGAGACCCGTTTCCGCCTCGTTGCCTCGAGGTGAGGGATCCTTTCCCCTGCTTCGTCGGGAAAGAATTCCCGGCGTTCCCGTCGCATCTCAAGAGGAGGCCCTCTCAACAGGAACGCGAGAGGAACTCCAGGGTCCTGCCACCGTTTCAAGAGTCCCCCAGATGTCTCAGTCCATTCCAGAGGAACCTCTTTTCCCTTCACCGGCTCGACTTTCACGCCGAGGATCGACTCACACCAAGGTGGCACTTGGCATAGCCCTGTGGGAAAGCCTCGAGGGAAAACCTCAAGGGAAAGCCACAGATCCCTTGATCCTCGTGACAGGAAGCGTGACCCTACAGCTGAAGCACGGGAGGAAAGCGCACGTGCATGCCCCCACTCGAGACGAAGCCTGACTACCCTGGGGAGACTCAGAGGCACCCCAAGATCCATGTCAACACTGGAGAGGAATCCTCAGGTTCCGGGCCCGACTCCACACAAGGCCTTAGGCCCCTGCATCGACGGGAGAGGTATCCCGAAATGGTCCCTAGCAACTCGCATGGGGACTGGCCCCTTCCTGAGGCCACCAGAGCAGGTCCCTGAGGTCCCCGTCGTAACTTGAGAAGACCTGCCACAACTCGAGAATATCCAGGAGGTTGTCCCCTGCAGGCGAGATGAGGCCCATTTCCGCTGAGGCTTCTCGGGTCTAATCACACTTCACCTCTGGAACGTCGAAAGGGTTCTTCACACCTTTGGTGCAACTCAAGAATTTCCCCGACAAACCCTTCTCCACTCGAGAGGAAACACGAGGGTCCCGCCCACATCCAGAGGAGCCCCGTTTCCGCCTCTTTGCTCGAGGTGAGGGATCCTTTCCCTGCTTCGTCGGGAAAGAATTCCCGGGGTTCCCGTCGCATCTCAAGAGCAGGCCCTCTCAACAGGAATGGCGAGAGGAACTCCAGGGTCCTGCCACCGTTCCAAGAGTCCCCCTGATGTCTCAGTCCATTCCAGAGGAACCTCTTTTCCCTTCACCGGCTCGTCTTTCATGCCGAGGTTCGACTCACACCAAGCTGGCACGTGGCACAGCCCTGTGGGAAAGCCTCGTGGGAAAGCCTCGAGGGAAAAGCCTCGAGGAAAGCCACAGATCCCTTGATCCACGTGACAGGAAGCGTGACCCTACTGCTGCAGCTCGGGAGGAAAGCGCACGAGCATGCCCCCACTCGAGACGAAGCCTGACTCCCCTGGGGAGACCCAGAGGCACCCAAAGATCCATGTCAACACTGGAGAGGAATGCTCAGGTTCCGGCCGCCCGACTCCACACAAGGTCTTAGGACCCGGCATCGATGGGAGAGGAATCCCGAGATGGCCCCTAGCAACTCGCATGGGGACTGGCCCTTCCTGAGGCCACCAGAGCGGGTCCCTGAGGTCCCCCGTCGTAACTCGAGAAGACCTGCCGCAATTCGAGAATATCCAGGAGCTTCTCCCTTGCAGGCGAGATGAGGCCCATTTCCGCAGAGGCTTCTCCGGGCTAATCACACCTCACCTCTGAACGTCTAAAGGGTCCTTCCCACCCTTGGTGCAACTCAAGAAGTTCCCCGACATACCCGTCCTCCACTCGAGAGGAAACAAGTGGGTCCCTCCCACATCCAGAGGAGCCACGTTTCCCGCCTCGTAGCTCGAGGTGAGGGATCCTTTCCCTGCTTCTTCGGGAAAAAAGTTCCCGGCGTTCCCGTCGCATCTTAAGAGGAGGCCCTCTCAACAGGAAAGGCGAGAGGAACTAAAGGGTCCTGCCACCGTTCCAAGAGTCCCCCAGATATCTCAGTCCATTCCAGAGGAACCTCTTTTCCCTTCACCGGCTAGTCTTTCATGCCGAGGTCGACTCACACCAAGCTGGCCCCGTGGCACAGCCCTGTGGAAAAGCCTCGTGGGAAAGCCTCGAGGGACAGCCTCGAGGGAAAGCCACAGATCCCTTGATCCACGTGACAGGAAGCGTGACCCTACTGCTGCAGCTCGGGAGGGAAGCGCACGCGCATGCTCCCACTCGAGACGAGGCCTGACTCCCCTGGGGAGACTCAGAGGCACCCCAAGATAGATATCAACACTGGAGAGGAATCCTCAGGTTCCGGCCCCGACTCCACACAAGGTCTTAGGCCCCCGGCAATCGATGGAGAGGAATCCGAGAAGGCCCCCTAGCAACTCGCAGGGGGCCTGGCCCTTCCTGAGGCCATCAGAGCGGGTCCCTGAGGTCCCCGTCGTAACTCGAGAAGACCTGCCGCAACTCGGGAAAATCCAGGAGGTTCTCCCCTGCAGGCGATTGGAGGCCCATTTCTGCAGAGGCTTCTCGGGGCTAATCACACCTCACCTCTGGAACGTCGAAAGGGTCCTTCCTACCCTTGGTGCAACTCAAGAAGTTCCCCGACATACCCGTCTCCACTCGAGAGGAAACAAGAGGGTCCCGGCCACATCCAGAGGAGCCCCGTGTCCGCCTCGTAGCTCGAGGTGAGGGATCCTTTCCCTGCTTCGTCAGGAAAGAATTCCCCGGCGTTCCTGTCGCATCTCAAGAGGAGGCCTTCTCAACAGGAACGGCGAGAGGAACTCGAGGGTCCTGCCACCGTACCAAGAGTCCCCCTGATGTCTCAGTCCATTCCAGAGGAACCTCTTTTCCCTTCACCTGCTCGTCTTTCATGCCGAGGTTCGACTCACACCAAGCTGGCACGAGGCACAGCCCTGTGGGAAAGCCTCGTGGGAAAGCCTCGAGGGAAAGCCTCGAGGGAAAGCCACAGATCCCTTGATCCACGTGACAGGAAGCGTGACCCTACTGCTGCAGCTCGGGAGGAAAGCGCACGAGCATGACCCCCACTCGAGACGAGGCCTGACTCCCCTGGGGAGACTCAGAGGCACCCCAAGATCCATGTCAACACTGGAGAGGAATCCTCAGGTTCCGGCCCGACTCCACACACGGTCTTAGGCCCCGGCATCGACGGGAGAGGAATCCCGAAATGGCCCCTAGCAACGCGCATGGGGACTGGCCCTTTCTGAGGCCACCAGAACGGGTCCCTGAGGTCCCCGTCGTAACTCGAGAAGACCTGCCGCAACTCGAGAATATCCAGGAGGTTGTCCCCTCCAGGCGAGATGAGGCCCATTTCCACAGAGGCTTCTCAGGGCTAATCACACCTCACCTCTGGAACGTCGAAAGGGTCTTTCACACCCTTGGTGCAATTTAAGAAGTTCCCCCCGACATACCCTTCTCCATTCGAGAGGATACAGGAGGGTCTCGCCCACATCCAGAGGAGCCCCGTTTTCCGCCTCGTAGCTCGAGGTGATGGATCCTTTCCCTGCTTCGTCGGGAAAGAATTCCGGCGTTCCCGTCGCATCACAAGAGGAGGCCCTCTCAAAGGGAACGGAGAGAGGAACTCCAGGGTCGTGACACCATTCCAAGAGTCCCCCAGATGTCTCTGTCCATTCCAGAGGAACCTCTTTTCCCTTCACCGGCTCGTCTTTCACGCTGAAGATCGACTCACACCAAGGAGGCTCGTGGCACAGCCCTGTGGGAAAGACTCGTGGTAAAGCCTCGAGGGAAAGCCTCGAGGGAAAGCCACAGATCCCTTGATCCACGTGACAGGAAGCGTGACCCTACTGCTGCAGCTCGGGAGGAAAGCGCACGAGCATGCCCCCACTCGAGACGAAGCCTGACTCTCCCCTGGGGAGACTCAGAGGCACCCCAAGATCCATGTCAACACTGGAGAGGAATGCTCAGGTTCCGCCCCGACTCCACACAAGGTCCTTAGGCCCCGACATCGACGGGAGAGGAATCCCGAAATGGGCCCCTAGCAACGCGCATGGGGGACTGGCCCTTTCTGAGGCCAACCAGAGCGGGTCCCTGAGGTCCCCGTCGTAACTCGAGAAGACCTGCGCACCTCGAGAATATCCAGGAGGTTCTCCCCTGCAGGCGAGATGAGGGCCCATTTCGGCAGAGGCTTCTCGGGGCTAATCACACCTCACCTATGGAACGTCGAAAGGGTCCTTCCTACCCTTGGTGCAACTCAAGAAGTTCCCCGACATACCCGTCTCCACTCGAGAGGAAAACAAGTGGGGTCCCGCCCACATCCAGAGGAGCCCCGTGTCCGCCTCGTAGCTCGAGGAGAGGGATCCTTTCCCTGCTTCGTCGGAAAGAATTCCCCGGCGTTCCTGTCGCATCTCAAGAGGAGGCCCTCTCAACAGGAACGGCGAGAGGAACTCCAGGGTCCTGCCACCAGTACCAAGAGTCCCCCTGATGTCTCAGTCCATTCCAGAGGAACCTCTTTTCCCTTCACCGGCTCGTCTTTCACGCCGAGGATCGAATCACACCAAGGTGGCACTTGGCACAGCCCTGTGGAAAACCTCGTGGGAAAGCCTCGAGGGGAAAGCCTCGAGGGGAAAGCCACAGATTAATTGATCCACGTGACAGGAAGCGTGACCCTACTGCTTCAGCTCGGGGAGGAAAGCGCACGTGCATGCCCCCACAAGAGACGAGGCCTGACTCCCCTGGGTAGACTCAGAGGCACCCCAAGATCCATGTCAACACTGGAGGGGAATCCTCAGGTTCCGGGCCCCGACTCCACACAAGGTCTTAGGACCCGGCATGATGGAAGAGGAAACCCGAGATGGCCAGTAGCAACTCGCATGGTGACTGGCCCTTCCTGAGGCCACCAGAGCGGGTCCCTGAGGTCCCCGTCGTAACTCGAGAAGACCTGCCCCAACTCGAGAATATCCAGGAGGTTCTCCCCTGCAGGCGTGATGAGGCCCATTTCCGCAGAGGTTTCTCGGGGCTAATCACACCTCATCTCTGGAATGTCGAAAGGGTCCCTTCACACCCTTGGTGCAACTCAAGAAGTTCCCCGACAAACCCTTCTCCACTCGAGAGGAAACACGAGGGGCCCGCCCACATCCAGAGGAGCCCCGTTTCCGCCTCGTTGCTCCGAGGTGAGGGATCCTTTCCCTGCTTCGTCGGGAAAGAATTCCCGGCGTTCCCGTCGCATCTCAAGAGGAGGCCCTCTCAACAGGAACGGCGAGAGGAAGTCCAGGGTCCTGCCACCGTTTCAAGAGTCCCCCAGATGTCTCAGTCCATTCCAGAGGAACCTCTTTTCCCTTCACCGGCTCGACTTTCACGCCGAGGATCGACTCACACCAAGGTGGCACTTGGCATAGCCCTGTGGGAAAGCCTCGAGGGAAAACCTCAAGGGAAAGCCACAGATCCCTTGATCCTCATGACAGGAAGCGTGACCCTACAGCTGAAGCACGGGAGGAAAGCGCACGTGCATGCCCCCACTCGAGACGAAGCCTGACTCCCCTGGGGAGACTCAGAGGCACCCCCAAGATCCATGTCAACACTGGAGAGGAATCCTCAGGTTCCGGCCCCCGACTCCACACAAGGCCTTAGGCCCCTGCATCGACGGGAGAGGTATCCCGAAATGGTCCCTAGCAACTCGCATGGGGACTGGCCCTTCCTGAGGCCACCAGAGCAGGTCCCTGAGGTCCCCGTCGTAACTTGAGAAGACCTGCCACAACTCGAGAATATCCAGGAGGTTGTCCCCTGCAGGCGAGATGAGGCCCATTTCCGCTGAGGCTTCTCGGGTCTAATCACACTTCACCTCTGGAACGTCGAAAGGGTTCTTCACAACCTTTGGTGCAACTCAAGAATTTCCCCGACAAACCCTTCTCCACTCGAGAGGAAACACGAGGGGTCCCGCCCACATCCAGAGGAGCCCCAGTTTCCGCCTCTTTGCTCGAGGTGAGGGATCCTTTCCCTGCTTCGTCGGGAAAGAATTCCCGGGGTTCCCGTCGCATCTCAAGAGCAGGCCCTCTCAACAGGAATGGCGAGAGGAACTCCAGGGTCCTGCCACCGTTCCAAGAGTCACCCAGATGTCTCAGTCCATTCCAGAGGAACCTCTTTTCCCTTCACCGGCTCGTCTTTCACGCCGAGGATCGAATCACACCAAGGTGGCACTTGGCACAGCCCTGTGGGAAAGCCTCGTGGGAAAGCCTCGAGGGAAAGCCTCGAGGGAAAGCCACAGATCGCTTGATCCACGTGACAGGAAGCGTGACCCCTACTGCTGCAGCTCGGGAGGGAAGCGCACGCGCATGCTCCCACTCGAGACGAGGCCTGACTCCCCCTGGGGAGACTCAGAGGCACCCCAAGATCGATATCAACACTGGAGAGGAATCCTCAGGTTCCGGCCCCGACTCCACACAAGGTCTTAGGCCCCGGCATCGATGGAGAGGAATCCCGAGATGGCCCCTAGCAACTCGCATGGGGCCTGGCCCTTCCTGAGGCCATCAGAGCGGGTCCCTGAGGTCCCCGTCGTAACACGAGAAGACCTGCCGCAACTCGGGAAAATCCAGGAGGTTCTCCCCTGCAGGCGATTTGGAGGGCCATTTACCCCAGAGGCTTCTCGGGGCTAATCACACCTCACCTCTGGAACGTCGAAAGGGTCCTTCCTACCCTTGGTGCAACTCAAGAAGTTCCCCGACATACCCGTCTCCACTCGAGAGGAAACAAGAGGGTCCCAGCCACATCCAGAGGAGCCCCGTGTCCCGCCTCGTAGCTCGAGGTGAGGGATCCTTTCCCTGCTTCGTCGGGAAAGAATTCCCGGCGTTCCTGTCGCATCTCAAGAGGAGGCCTTCTCAACAGGAACGGCGAGAGGAACTCCAGGGTCCTGCCACCGTACCAAGAGTCCCCCCTGATGTCTCAGTCCATTCCAGAGGAACCTCTTTTCCCTTCACCGGCTCGTCTTTCACGCCGAGGATCGAATCACACCAAGGTGGCACTTGGCACAGCCCTGTGGGAAAACCTCGTGGGAAAGCCTCGAGGGAAAGCCACAGATTAATTGATCCACGTGACAGGAAGCGTGACCCTACTGCTTCAGCTCGGGAGGAAAGCGCACGTGCATGCCCCCCACAAGAGACGAGGCCTGACTCCCCTGGGTAGACTCAGAGGCACCCCAAGATCCATGTCAACACTGGAGGGGAATCCTCAGGTTCCGGCCCCGACTCCACACAAGGTCTTAGGACCCGGCAACGATGGAAGAGGAAACCCGAGATGGCCAGTAGCAACTCGCATGGTGACTGGCCCTTCCTGAGGCCACCAGAGCGGGTTCCTGAGGTCCCCGTCGTAACTCGAGAAGACCTGCCCCAACTCGAGAATATCCAGGAGGTTCTCCCCCTGCAGGCGAGAAGAGGCCCATTTCCGCAGAGGCTTCTCGGGGCTAATCACACCTCACTCTGGAACGTCGAAAGGGTCCTTCACACCTTTGGTGCAACTCAAGAAGTTCCCCGACAAACCCTTCTCCACTCGAGAGGAAACACGAGGGGCCCGCCCACATCCAGAGGAGCCCCGTTTCCCCGCCTCGTTGCTCGAGGTGAGGGATCCTTTCCCTGCTTCGTCGGGAAAGAATTCCGGGCATTCCCGTTGCATCTCAAGAGGAGGCCTCTCAACAGGAACGGCGAGAGGAACTCCAGGGTCCCTGCCACCGTTTCAAGAGTCCCCCAGATGTCTCAGTCCATTCCAGAGGAACCTCTTTTCCCCTTCACCGGCTCGACTTTCACGCCGAGGATCGACTCACACCAAGGTGGCACTTGGCATAGCCCTGTGGGAAAGCCTCGAGGGAAAAACCTCAAGGGAAAGCCACAGATCCCTTGATCGTCGTGACAGGAAGCGTGACCCTACTGCTGAAGCATGGGAGGAAAGCGCACGTGCATGCCCCCACTCGAGACGAAGCCTGACTCCCCTGGGGAGACTCAGAGGCACCCCAAGATCCATGTCCAACACTGGAGAGGAATCCTCAGGTTCCGGCCCCGACTCCACACAAGGCCTTAGGCCCCTGCATCGACGGGAGAGGTATCCCGAAATGGTCCCTAGCAACTCGCATGGGGACTGGCCCTTCCTGAGGCCACCAGAGCAGGTCCCTGAGGTCCCCGTCGTAACTTTAGAAGACCTGCCGCAACTCGAGGAATATCCAGGAGGTTCTCCCCTGCAGGCGAGATGAGGCCCATTTCCGCTGAGGCTTCTCGGGTCTAATCACACTTCACCTCTGGAACGTCGAAAGGGGTTCTTCACACCTTTGGTGCAACTCAAGAATTTCCCCGACAAACCCTTCTCCACTCGAGAGGAAACACGAGGGTCCCGCCCACATCCAGAGGAGCCCCGTTTCCGCCTCGTTGCTCGAGGTGAGGGATCCTTTCCCCTGCTTCGTCGGGAAAGAATTCCCCGGGGTTCCCGTCGCATCTCAAGAGCAGCCCCTCTCAACAGGAATGGCGAGAGGAACTCCAGGGTCCTGCCACCGTTCCAAGAGTCCCCCAGATGTCTCAGTCCATTCCAGAGGAACCTCTTTTCCCTTCACCGGCTCGTCTTTCACGCCGAGGATCGAATCACACCAAGGTGGGCACTTGGCACAGCCCTGTGGGAAAGCCTCGTGGGAAAGCCTCGAGGAAAGCCTCGAGGGAAAGCCTCGAGAGAAAGCCACAGATCGCTTGATCCACGTGACAGGAAGCGTGAACCCTACTGCTGCAGCTCGGGAGGGAAGTGCACGTGCATGCCCCCACTCGAGACGAGGCCCTGACTCCCCTGGGGAGACTCAGAGGCACCCCAAGATCCATGTCAACACTGGGAGAGGAATCCTCAGGTTCCGGCCCCGACTGCACACAAGGTCTTAGGCCCCGATATCGATGGGAGAGGAATCCCGAGATGGCCCCTAGCAACTCGCATGGGGACTGGCCCTTCCTGAGGCCCACCAGAGCGGGTCCCTGAGGTCCCCG